>NW_026865561.1:0-69460 GCF_026571515.1 Ruditapes philippinarum
CCGATAGATTATTTTGATCCGTTGTTTTTTTTATTTGTTCGGTGTAAATTTTTTTGGGTGGGGAAAAGTGTTTCCATGTTTATTTTTGGTTGTGAATGGAATCAAAATTCTTATATTTGATATCGGTATCGAGTCGGCGCCAAATAAACCGGTTTTCGATGCAATCGGAAGGTATCATTGCACCTCAAACCAATACTACATAGGTAATTTTCATGATTTCGAAAACAAACATGGCATTGTCCATATACCTGGCAGGTAAACTGGCAAAACAATCTAGCCCATTACAAATTGAGTCTATTATTTCCAGTTCATTTGTTTCAAATTACTTTAAACATTTTTTTTCTTAAAAAAATCAACAATTTGTTTTACTTCCACAGACAACAATATTTTGATACTTCAAATATGTTCAGTATTCTTTGAAAAAATAACACCAAATATCATATTACCCAGTATTGCCCAGTATTACCTAGTTAAGGGAGTATTGCCCAGCCCGGGAAAACCCGGTATTCCCACCTGGGTTTTCCCGGGCGGTCAATACTTTGCCAACCCTGAGTGGTAATTAGATCAACATATAGGAAATAAGTAGATCTGATCTTTAGTCAGATTGTCAAATAAATATTGTATCATAGTTTGGGGACCTTTCTGTTGAAAATGTGTCAGAGTTAAAACATATACATATACATGCGTTAACTGGAGTGCAGGTATAAGTTACCCGCACTCCAGAGCATGCTCAGTGATTGGTTCATTTTTGATGGGGTTTACTTATTGAGAAGACAGAGAAACAGAAAGCGACAGAAATATCATATTTAGATGCTCGTTCATTGGTTACTTTTTTCCTGAGGTTTTATATTGTGACGATGGGACTGTGTTTTTATTTTTGACTAAGATACAAAAGAGGAAGAACATCAAAACACTCGGCAATTTGATTAATACTCAAGGGGGGGGGGGGCTATGTCCCCTAGTACAAATCAGATAACCTTGTGTCTATCACCTTACATTGCTTTGGTGAATGGATCAACTGAAAGATGCTGAAAAACCAAAAGATAATGTAATATGGTGAAATTCTTTAAAATAAAAATAAAGAGGAAGGTGTTAATATATGATATTTTTACATATTAAGTGCATTTTGTCACATAAATATTGACAATGAACAATATTTTCTGATACGCTCTTGGTAATTCCATACTCTCTATAGAAACATACAGAAATATACACATATTGTATTAAATTCTCTTAATTAATTGTTAAAAAGTTTGGAACCATAATTCTTATAATAAGTTAACTATTAAAATGTTACATTATTCCTTAAATATAGGTTTATTAAAGAGATTTTTTTTCAATAGGGCGTATAGATTCATGGATTTCCCAGAGCATATCAGAAAATATTATTTATAATCTGATTTTGGGTGACAACATGCACTTAAAGCTACTGTCCCACACATTACATTTGGCATTTTTTAAAATAAAATTTCATAAAAGATAGAATTTCAGGGAAGTCTCGTCCATTTGTATGGAACTAAATGATTAATAATTTATTAATACATGTTTTGTCTGATGAAGAACATACCGCAGTAATCCGGTTTAAAACTGACATTTATATAGTAAGTTCTACCGGCATCAAGCTGTCCTGCTGGCTACATGTTAACAGGTGTGATAAAGGCAGTGTTAATATCTGTGTCAAGTGATCCGTTAGGTCACAGATCACAATTTGAATCAGCAAATTTTTCTTCTACATATCTAATTTAATTTATGCATATTTAATAACTGTAAAAAATATGTTGATGTTTTGTTAGACCTGTTTTGTATGGGAGAGTACAAAAAAGTCATGTAACATTAAGTTAACTATTAAAATTTGTTATTCATCACTTTTAAATGTATAATTCCTTCCACTTTATATGTATAGTAACTAAGAGAATTTATAAGTTCTATATCAGAAGTTTAGGCATTCCATTCATTCAACATTGTTTTGTTTTTGTCATTATTGATGAAGTACCATGGCATAGAAGGATTATTGGTTAGTTTCAGTAAAAGCTAAGATAGTACGGTTTAAATAGTTTGGTGACAATTTTCTTCCCCACTGGGGCACAGTACGGACATGTCTGCCTATTCACTTTAATCATCCTGTGTCAGTATTGGTAGTTTTATATGAAAAAGGGATGGTGAAAGCAGCCACTTAAAATCATCCCTAGTTGTACATGTTTGCCTTTAGGATACATGCTGTCTGTCAATTACTATCCACTGTTGATAGGTGAAACCGTTACTGACCTTCCGAGTTCAGATAGTTTATATTACATGTTTATTTCACAGCTAATAAAATATAACCAATGCACTTTCAGCATTTGTATTAGCATCACATGATGTTCATTGAATTGAGTTTCTATCCAGCTAGCTTACAGAATGTTGGTGGTTCTACTCCTGTGCCCCTTTGTGTCTGAAATAATTCACAAAAGGGCATCTGAGGTCTTCCTCCACCAGTAAAGCTGGAAGATCGCCATATGACCTATACTGTGTCTGATTGACGTAAAACTCAATCAAACAAACAAACAAATCATGTTTAATTAGCCTCATTTTCATTTCCAAAGTCAAAAAAGTTTATTTCATCCCTTGTTGTCTCATTTACATTTCAAGAGTCCAAAGGTTCATATCAAATCTGTATGATATTGCACCCCTCTAGCCTCGTTTTCATTTTTTGGAAGACCAAAGTCCATATCAAATCCTTATTGTAATTTAAGTAACAAAGTTCTGCCAAAATGTCAAAAAAATGCTGGTATGAAATAAAGAGGTCATTAAACATCTTTGAGAAAAATACTGATTCTATTGGACTTGTACACAGCCACACTGTCCAATATAGCTTTGACAGCAGCTGCTGTTTGCTCGTCCAATAGAATTCAGTATTGTACTCAACAATGTATAATAGCCACATAATACACACTGTCATATTACTTTAAATATATAATACCCCGATCACATATTCATGGAATACGCCCACGGAAGAGCCACGGATTAATTCCGGCATCGTCTGTAGCTACCCGTACTGGTCAGTAGCTCTCTAATATCGTACTACAATTCATAAGTAATAGAATAACATTTAATGTTACATATTTTACAAACATTGGATCGTGAAATTGGAGTAAATAATTATGTACATAAAACGAATTGTGTCTCAACAGCCTGGACGCTAGCCTTTGAGTGATAATAAGATTAATTAACAAGCTTTTTACATATTTTCAAAACATAAACATCACGATAATTAATGTAATTGTAAGATTAACAGCAAATCTTTAAATTAAAAGAGAAGCACTATTGATCAACATTTTTCATTAATGATTACTAGTCCATATCTAATCAGAAGAGAAGACAGATGAGATGGTGGACTAGTGATGGGCTTTTACGAAGACCGATTCATGTTTAGTATGAGGCTCTCATGGCCGAACTTGTTGAGGATCCAGCGTCCTTCAAGAAATTCACTTTAATCGGACCTGGTGTGTCTCGGGGGTAAGGCTCCCACGTTTACAATTTTTTGTAAACGTTTACACAATTGCTAAGAACCGAAACGATACCGTTTAAACGGTGGTACTTCTTTGTACTATACTACACCATGTATTCAAGTATTCAAATGATGACTTACTTCATTTACAAATAATTATGTTCAGGGCTCATGACGATTGAGTCGACATACATTTCCTGCATTGTATCCTCATTTCGCTCTTTTGAAAGATCAAAGGAAAATTAACTTTACCAAAAATGTATTATGTCAAGATAAGTGCATGTTAATGCTGTGTGGAGGGTTGTAAATACCTATTTTTCCGTATTTTACTTTGGAATAAACCAATTACAATTGATAGAATTCATAATTACAGGCAATGATTAAGATATTTTGTAAGACAATATGGTCATTTCGATTAAACGGTAAAAATTATCGTAAATGTTTTCGACTCAAAATCGAAACGAATCCGTTTAAACGTGTAATCGTGGGGGCCTTACTCGGGGGTTGGACGCGATTAGGCCGAGTCCTCTCCGCCAAAATCACTGAACTCTGCAATTCGTTTTCTAGGTGTTCTTTTCTTTTGAGGCATTTTGAAAATGATCAAGCAAGAGGTTGTGGACGGATGTATTAGGTCCGTATAGATTCGTGGCAATTCGTTCTTCTCCGTATCAATACGTTCTTCTCCGTATCAGACCGTACTTATTCGTGCTTACCCGTGCTTAAACCGTAGCAGACCGTAGTGTATCCGTAGTGCGTCCGTCCTGATGCGTGTCGCTCCGTATCAAACCGTGTCGCTCCGTATCAAACCGTGTCTCTCCGGGGGCTTTTGGTGGTAAATCCGTCGCACTCCGTACTCATACCGTTGTGTGTCCGTACTGGAACCGTAGCGGACTACGAAATTTCACATTTCCGTGGTAATCCGTGAACGATTAGACCGTAGCTCTTCCATGGCATTATCCGTGAATATGTGACCGGGGCATAACTGAGGATATTCTAATTCTTGAGTGTACATAGCTGATTATTATTGTAAGTACATTAAATGTACTCTATGAAACAAGTAGATTGTTTATATATTATCCTTTTATCTTCACTTTTGAGATATTTGCTACATGTTATATGTTGTAATAGTTTAGTCTTGAAGTGACAAATATGTTGTTTTTAATGGTCTCGGTGGGAAAAAATTATATTTAACATTATTTTGACTTTTGTCCAACAAGTTGTATACTAGCTGTATTTACATTGTACATTGCAAGTTACTGACTGATATTTTGGACCTGCTCTAATAATCATACTTGGCTGCTAAATTTTTGTAACTTGTCTGGATTTGAATAACAAAGAATTTCCTGTATGCATGTAAAATTGTAAATATGATCAAAATAATCATAATAATAGATAATCAGTATCTGCCAAATCCCTTTATCCTGATAAGAAACCACCTTTGCTCAGAGACCATTTAATACTTCTTTGCATAGACAGATTCAGTGAATCCATACACATGTATCCAGACAAGCAATTACACTGTCAATCCTGATACCTATAGGTAGCTATTGGTTGTTAAATTTTAGCATTTTTTGCTCTTTTATTAAAGTGAATTGGTCTAAAATTGGCACATTTACATTATAAGTATTTCAAATATTGAAAAAACAACTTTAGAAATCTATCAGTTGGATATTCTTAATAAGATATTGCTTGGAAGAAAAAATGTTGATAAAGTTCTAAAAAGTGTTTTTAATATGAACATTTCTATGATTGACCTTAAGTGCATTTGTGTCCTCTAAACATTTGTATGATGAAAAATAATATTTTGTTCTAGAAAACACAATATTATGTGCTATATGAATACATATGGAATATCAGATCATGTATCTCACACTTGCCAACAACATTGAACATCCATGGTATATTTTTTGTGTGGTTTGTTGTTATATGTGATACTAAATAGTATCAACATAATTATTTATTGTACTTTTGTAACAGACCGTCTATTATAGACCAATTCACTTTTAAGGGTAGTTCAATTTGAATAAATGGTATCATCAGCTCCACCACCTGCAGGGTAGTGCAGAGGATGGCGGTTACAGAAGTTTAGCTGAAGTTCTACCTAATGTTGGTCCCTGCACTCAAAGTGGGACAATATCCATCAGTTTGTTTTAGCAAGGGATGGGGTGGTGTTTCAATAGATTTGCATATATAATTTGGTTGAGGTTAATACATGTACATAGAAAATTCTGATATACATTATAATTCTCTGTCAAATTCAAAATATTATCTTGCATTCACATAATTCTCTGTCAAATTCAAAATGTTATCTTGCATTCACAACAAACATATTTAGCTGTCCAATACTGGGATAGTCTAGGTAACATGTAGTATTGATGTTAAAATGAAGTAAATGTGTTTTTGAATTTTGATCAATGTCTGTGAAATTTTTTGATATTTGAATTATATCCTACCTGTGTTCACATCTTTGTTACAGGAAATTATTTACCACAGTCTTGCTTTCAAGTTTCATACCTGTGTTAAATTACCCTCGGCAAATATCCAACCATTGACATAGCAATCAGGACCACATTTCAACATTAAAGTACATATATTATATTATATACATGTATATATACACATGTACACTATTTAACATGGTCACCAGTACTGGTATAAGGGTAGTGCTCATCAGCTGTTACTATTGTTCAGATATTTGTATACAAAGTGCCCAAAACAGTAATTTACTTAAGTTAACAACATTAATTATGCCCCCATTTTGAAAAAAAGGGGGTATATTGCTTTGCACTTGTCGGTCCGTCGGTCCGTAGACCAAATGGTTTCCGAGTGATAACTAAAGAACCCTTAGGCCTAGGAACTTCAAACTTGGTATGGTGATTGGTCATGACCAGTAGATGACCCCTATTGATTTTGGGGTCAAGGGGTCAAAGGTCAAGGTCACATTGACCTTGAAAGCAAAAACGGTTTCCGATCAATAACTAAAGAACCTTAAGGCCTAGGAACTTCAAACTTATGGTGATTGGTCATGACCAGTAGATGACCCCTATTGATTTTGGAGTCAAGGGGTCAAAGGTCAAGGTCACATTGACCTTGAAAGCAAAAACAGTTTCCGATCAATAACTAAAGAACCTTAAGGCCTAGGAACTTCAAACTTGGTATGGTGATTAGTCATGACCAGTAGATGACCCCTATTGATTTTGGGGTCAAGGGGTCAAAGGTCAAGGTCACATTGACCTTAAAAGCAAAAACGGTTTCCGATCAATAACTAAAGAACCTTAAGGCCTAGGAACTTCAAACTTGGTATGGTGATTGGTCATGATCAGTAGATGACCCCTATTGATTTTGGGGTCAAGGGGTCAAAGGTCAAGGTCACATTGACCTTGTAGGTAAAAACGGTTTCCGATCAATACCTAAAGAACCTTAAGGCTTAGGAACATTAAACTTGGTATGGTGATTGGTCATGATCAGTAGATGACCCCTATTGATTTTGGGGTCAAAGGTCAAGGTCACATTGACCTTGTAGGTAAAAACGGTTTCCGATCAATAACTAAAGAACCTTAAGGCCTAGGAACTTCAAACTTGGTATGGTGATTTGTCATGACCAGCAGATTACTCCTATTGATTTTGGGATCAAGGGGTCAAAGGTCAAGGTCACAATGACCTTGTAAGTAAAAACGGTTTCTGATCAATAACTAAAGAACGCTTCGGCCTAGAAACTTCAAACTTGGCATGGTGATTGGTCATGACCAGCAGATGACCCCTTTTGATTTTGGGGTCAAAGGTCAAGGTCACATTGATCTTGTATGTTAAAACGGTTTCCGATCAATAATAAGAGAACCCTTAGGCCTAAGAACTTCAAACTTGGCATGCTGATTGGTCATGACCAGCAGATGACCCCTATTGATTTTGGGGTCAAAGGTCAAGGTCACATTGACCTTGTAGGTTAAAACGGTTTCTGATCAATTTACTAAAAACGCCTAGGCCTAGGAACTTCAAACTTTGTATGATGATTGGTCGTGACCAGCAGATGACCCCTATTGAGTTTTGGGTCAAGGGGTCAAAGGTCAAGGTCATGACCAGTAGATACTTTATAACCCTTATTAATTGTTTGATCACTGGGTCAGACGTCATGCATAATAACCTTATCACATGACTAATTGGCTGCTGATAGGGGGCATACATGTTTTACAAACATATCTTGTTAAGTTTAAATCTGAAGTGTTTTGTATCTGACTTAGGGTATTTATATTTTTTTTAAGTTTCGAGGCTGTTATTCAGCTAAGTGGCCTTTATAGCATAATGGTTAAGGATGCTGACTTTGAAATGTTTGCCTGTCTGGGCGTTGTGAATTCAAGTCCCACCAGGGAGAATGAGAAATCTATACAGCATTTTGAAGGTCAATAGTTCTACTTGGGTGTCCATTCCTCATTAAATTACATAATGTATGCAATAAGTGCATCTGAGGTCTTCCTTATTAGTAAAGCTAGAAACTAAACAGTGTT
The DNA here is from genome assembly GCF_026571515.1 of Ruditapes philippinarum. Taxonomy (NCBI): domain Eukaryota; kingdom Metazoa; phylum Mollusca; class Bivalvia; order Venerida; family Veneridae; genus Ruditapes; species Ruditapes philippinarum. The sequence continues at coordinate 7,990 of NW_026865561.1, forward strand.
GTTGTAACATAAAACCAAAGCAGAATGTTAGGAAAAAGTTTTACCCTAAGAGTCTTCCATTCAGGTTTTTTTTAAGGTTTTGTATTAACTGTAAATTAAACTTTCCTATTTATATTTTCCTTCTTGATACATGTTGATTTAGTTAAGTGCATTTAGTTTAGTGAGAAAGTGTTTTATTGCATGATCATTTCTACAAATAACTGACAAGGACTACAAAAACATCAGTTGATACAAGGCTGCTTTTAAAGGACATGACAGTCCTGCATCTAACTATCTTTATTATTCGTAATAACACAAACAGTCTTCTTTTTATATTTTCAGGTTAGAAAACTCAAAAAGATATTTAAAGGAGATGCCCATTGCAAATCCTCAGAGTGATGCTGAGCTACTACAGCTCATTTTACAGTCTAAACCTCATGGAGTCGCGGGCGCTATACCTCAGTCACAACTGGTTGCCAATTGTAACAGTGAACAAGGAGCATGTGGCTCTGATTTGCGTCACATTCAGGGCGGAGCCTCTGTTACTGCCGACAGTGACGAGTCAGAATTCCTGATAAGCACACATAGCCCACCAATTTTAAATTTAAGTCCGAACCTGAGCCCAACAAACGAAAATCAGAGAACATCACCGTTTTATGACTTGAGAGAGTCTACAAGAAAAAGGGGATTACAAGGTAATGAATTTCATTTGATATTATAATGCAATTTTCCATAGTTACTGATAGTAACTATTGAGTGTTACTTTAAGTTTAACATACAAAAAAGTATTTTCAGTTCGAAAATGTTACAGTGTAATCACATGAAGAATAGAAAACTATTTATAGAATATAACATAAACGGAGACATATAAATGTACAGGAATCTACGGAAGCGTCCTGGTGCCAATTCATAATGTTCTATAAAAAAATAAACTCCTACGTAGGAGATAAAAATGCCTAATTAGGAGTTTGTAACTCCTACGTAGGACTTTTAAACTCCTACGTAGGACTTTATAACTCCTACGTAGGACTTACAAAGTCCTACGTAGGACTTTATAACTCCTACGTAGGACTTTATAACTCCTACGTAGGAGATAAAAAAGCCTAATTAGGAGTTTATAACTCCTACGTAGGACTTTTAAACTCCTACGTAGGACTTTTTAACTCCTACGTAGGACTTTATAACTCCTACGTAGGAGATAAAAAAGCCTAATTAGGAGTTTATAACTCCTACGTAGGACTTTATAACTCCTACGTAGGACTTTTTAACTCCTACGTAGGACTTTATAACTCCTACGTAGGAGATAAAAAAGCCTAATTAGGAGTTTATAACTCCTACGTAGGACTTTTAAACTCCTACGTAGGACTTTTTAACTCCTACGTAGGACTTTATAACTCCTACGTAGGAGATAAAAAAGCCTAATTAGGAGTTTATAACTCCTACGTAGGACTTTTAAACTCCTACGTAGGACTTTATAACTCCTACGTAGGACTTTTAAACTCCTACGTAGGACTTTATAAGTCCTACGTAGGACTTTATAACTCCTACGTAGGACTTTAAAACTCCTACGTAGGAGATAAAAAAGCCTAATTAGGAGTTTATAACTCCTACGTAGGACTTTTAAACTCCTACATAGGACTTTTAAACTCCTACGTAGGACTTTTTAACTCCTACGTAGGACTTTATGACTTTATAAGAAATTCATACAGAATGCTTTGCAACTCTCAACATTCCAGACCGGTATATCGGTATATATACCCCCCCCCCCCCCCCCTCAAATCTTAAATATAGAGGACATTTCACCTTTGGTTCATACAGAATTTATTTAAGTTTGATTGTGTAGGAAGCTATAAGCTTATAGACACACTTTCGAATCCGTTCCTGGAACCAACCAGTACGTACTTAGCAATGAGTGTAAAGTTTCTTGCTCAAGGAAACAACGGCTTGCGCCAAACGGGGTTTGAACCCATGCGGCTAGCGATCATTAGGCTACTAGTCACACGGCCATGCCGCAACACTTCACCTTTTAATAAAGTGTCTCAGGTTTCTGTGGGGTAGTGAAGTGTCTTGTTCCTGCTCCGTAAAGTTTAAGAAGATAACGGTTTGCGGAGCATTATGCATGCATGTGTTTAGTAATGAATTACATTGTATATCCTACTTTGAACAAAGTTTAACCCATACATTTTGTGTACATGTGTATAATAAATATATCTAAACGTACATAATACAGAATCATCGTTTAATATATGCAGAGAATGACAAAATCATCTCTGGCTACAGACTAAAGGTATTTACTAAAGTGGCTTGCCATAATTACAACTTGACACATATGAGCCGCGCCATGACAAAACCAACATAGTGGGTTTGCGACCAGCATGGATCCAGACCAGCCTGCGCATCCGCGCAGTCTGATCAGGATCCATGCTATTCGCTATCAGTTTCTCTACTTGTAATAGGGTTTGTAAGCGAACAGCATGGATCCTGATCAGACTGCGTGGATGCGCAGGCTGGTCTGGATCCGTGCTGGTCGCAAATGCACTATGTTGGTTTTGTCATGGCGCGGCTCATATAATTTATCTTCCTACATAATATGGTATCTTAAGTTAAACTCTAGCATACATGTCCGTTGAACTCTGTGCTTTCAGTTCTTTGATATGTATTCTACGTAGGAGTTATAAAGTCCTACGTAGGAGTTTAAAAGTCCTACGTAGGAGTTACAAAGTCCTACGTAGGAGTTATAAAGTCCTAATTAGGCTTTTTTATCTCCTACGTAGGAGTTATAAAGTCCTACGTAGGAGTTACAAACTCCTAATTAGGCTTTTTTATCTCCTACGTAGGAGTTATAAAGTCCTACGTAGGACTTATAAAGTCCTACGTAGGAGTTATAAAGTCCTACGTAGGAGTTTAAAAGTCCTACGTAGGAGTTACAAACTCCTAATTAGGCTTTTTTATCTCCTACGTAGGAGTTATAAAGTCCTACGTAGGACTTATAAAGTCCTACGTAGGAGTTATAAAGTCCTACGTAGGAGTTTAAAAGTCCTACGTAGGAGTTATAAACTCCTAATTAGGCTTTTTATTTCCTACGTAGGAGTTATAAAGTCCTACGTAGGAGTAACAAAGTCCTACGTAGGAGTTATAAAGTCCTACGTAGGAGTTATAAAGTCCTACGTAGGACTTGCAAAGTTCTACATAGGAGTTTAAAAGTCCTACGTAGGAGTTACAAACACCTAATTAGGCTTTTTTATCTCCTACGTAGGAGTTTATTTTTTTTTATAGAACATTATGAATTGGCACCAGGACGCTTCCGTAGAAATCACTGTTCACATACAAATTAAACGGAGAACATACATTTTTCCTGATCAATAATTGTATGTTTACATTTGTAAATCCTGAATGTTGTGGGGATTACACACATTAAAAAAATGAGAGTTGATTGACAACTTTCTTACATGTGTTATGTAACAGGTACTAATCAACATTTTGTATTGTGTATAATTGCAAATTTGTCCTTCATTTTGTTATCCAATCGTAGGTCAAGTTTAAATGTGTTCGAGTCATGCAGTTAAAAAGTTTGCCCTGTTTCTGAGAACTCGGTTTGGGCACAATGAAACCTAAATGTAGGTCATGAATTGAGAAGACATTGTTTAAGCATGCTTTAAAGTGTAAAAATCTCATTCTGTATATTTTGTTTCCTGTAGTTAACAAAATTATTGTTGTTTGAATGCAAAAGGATATAATTCCGAAATAACTGTGTGAAAGTAAATGTTTGTATATTTCAAAAAGAGTGAATGTCAAATTCATGAAGTTCAAACCCAGCTGAAAATAGCAGAATAATATTTGAACTTTTTATTCAGTTTATGTATTATGTGTGTTAAATAACAAGAGACAGTCTATCTTATAATTCTTTTAGGAATTCTTTATAAGAAAATGGATACAACATAATTGTAATCATTGTGTATTTGTATTTTTATGCCCCCACCATAAAATGGCTTGGGCATATTAAATAGTGTTACCCCCTTACGTCCTTCCATCATTCCATCCTTCTGTCATCATCAGTTTCTGTTTATTATCTTGGTAGCGGTTGCACACATTCAACTTAAATTTTACTTATGGATATCATTGGAAAATACAGGTCAAGTTCGAATTTGGTCACGATCTGATGATTTTTGGCAGAGTTATGAACCCTTCTGACACTTTGAAAAAAAGTAGAAATTTCAGTTTCCGTTCTTATCTCCCAAACAGTTGTACACATTCAACTCAAATTTGACATATGGATACGTCAAGTCAAGTTCAAATTTGGTCATGGTTTGATGATTTTTTTGCAGAGTTATGCCCCTTTATCTTAAAATAAAGAAGAAATTTTCGGTTTCCGTTCATTGTCTCCCCAACATTATGCACATTCAACTCAAGTTTAAGATATTGATATGCCATAGAAATGTGCAGGACAAGATCGAATTTGGTCATGGTTTGATGATTTTTGACAGAGTTATGCCCCTTAACTTTAAAAAAAAATAAATTTTCAGTTTCCATTCAACATCTTCCCAACAACTTTACACATTCAACTTTAATTTAATATACAGATATATCAAAGGAATGCGCAGGCCAAGTTCTTATTGGGTAATGGTTCCATGATTTTTGGCTGAGTTATGCCCCTTTAACTTTGAAAAAAAGAAGGGAAATTTTCAGTTTCAGTTCATTATCTCCTGAACAGTTTTACATATTCCATAGGAAGACGCTGGTCAAGTTTGAATTTGGTCATGGTTTGATCAATGATTTCTGATAGAGTTATCCCTCTTGAACTTGGAAAAAAATATGAAATTTATAGTTTCCCTTCATTATCTCCACAACAGTAATACACTTTCAATGAATAAGCAGGCCAAGTTTGAATTTAGTCATGGTTTGATGATTTTGGACAAAGTTATCTCTCTTGAATGTTGGAAAAAAATTGAAATTTTCAGTTTCTGCACTTCTACTTTGGTGGAAATGTATGTAGTCATTATCTCGGCCACAAATATGCAATATGCTATTTGTAAAAGGTTAACACTGAATACTGTCATGGCCTTGAACTTTGTATAAAAATGGTTTGTGTTAACATTGAATAGTTGAAGGGCTTTGAACTAAAAATGAAAAAAAAAAATTGTGCAAACAAATTTGGAACTAAATATTATCATATCATTTGAAATTTTGGCTGGATTTGGGGGCATCCATGGCATGATGACACATTTCTAGTTTAAAAATATTATAATTTCATTAGATATAGATGTCTACTATCTTTATACACTTAAAAGTTGCAAATGTGTTTGTTTCTTAAAACATTTAGCTTGTTTACCTAAGATTTAACAAAATCATTTTTAATTTGAAGTAATGAAGGTCACAAAATACTTATTAATATGGAGAGAAAAAAAATTAGACTGAAAATAAAATTTAGCTGCAAATATTTTTAAGAGTTAACAAGGGCTATACACTATATATGACCATTTTGTTTAATAAGTTACATACATATATACCTGTACTCTATAGTTGCAGTGTTTGAAATTAGCAGTAGTCCGATAGCCCCTGACTACTAAATTTCTCCTCGGGCTACCAACTTTTAACAGTAACAAGCCCGACCAGGCTACTGTATTTTCAGAGGCACTATAAACAACTGTTTTGAACAAATGAATTGTGCTAGTGAAATGTCTTGGGCTAGTGAATATTTCAATCTGGTAGTCCGACCGGCCTAGTGGACTCAAATTCGAATTTCTTACACTGTACATAGTTGTTGTTTGAATGGAGAATTCCCTCAACCTAACCAGTGTAATCATATGACTGTGTGACAAGGGTGTGTAGAAACACCATATGCATAGATAAAAGAATGATTGTATCAGCATTGAAGGATTACTGAATAAATGTACCGTAACATTTTCATGTGGGATGATGGGAGTGGGGGGAGTTTGGACTCTGGGGCAGATAAAAGGTCATACTATGCCTATTATAACATTTTATTGGTCACAAATTTGGCCCAATGCAAATAAACGTCTAACCATAATTAAATATTGGTCAAATTTAAAAGTTTCAACATCATGGCTTGAAAAACTTGAGTATGTATAATATAAAGGAAAACTTTAGTTATTGTGTACAATATGGAGTTAGTATCTAAATCTGCAAACTAACTTGTCACAATGGTTTGTTTACTTTCTGCACTTGCCAAAGCTTTTTATACTACATACAAAGAAATCCCCACATTTTTCATCTCCTACATGACCTAAATTTTAGATCTAGATCTGAGAATTCAGTATTTCAGTAATGACTGAATATTGCTCATCCATGTGTAAAAAAAAATCACCTGAACAATGGTCAAATCTATGTAAGGCCAGCAAAAGATTGTTTTAAGTTTACTGTTAGATCATGTTTTTGCATAATTTTATCTCGAGTTTTCAGCCAAGATTATGTTTGTTTAATAAATTGTTATCATTTACGTAATTGCTGTATTGCCTTGTAGAATATTAAGATGTTAGCATTTGTTACATTTGTACATTTACTTTTTTATGAGCTTGGAAATTTCGCATGAGTGAACCATGCAAAGCCATTTTGTTTTTAAAAAAAGTTTTAGATAATGCACAAACTGTTTAATTGATAATTTTTTGTAATAGAAGGAATTTATCCTGCTGGATTATAAAGTATGAAATGTACCATAATGGTGTCATATGTAGTAAGCTGAAAACTAATATAGTGACCAGTCCTGTCCATAGTGTATAACGGTAAAACGGTGAATCACAATTTGTGTACATTAAGGACAAGTATGTATCTTACAGATTTTTTTTTAAACAACTAAGCATACAAGGTTTTTGGTCAAACTAAATCTGTTGACTTTGGATTGAATTTCCCCGAGTATGATAGGAATGGCACCTGGTATATGACAAATTGATACAGGACTCATATACATCCACTATACACTGTATTTTTAGAATTCAGTACAGAACTTCCTTAAAATACAAATGGACTGTTCCAATTTCAAAGCAGGGCAAGTCTATGAATTTAGCAGGGTATATAAGAGTTAAAGACAATTTTCTAAATAATTTCAAGGAATTATTTTTTCTCTACAAAACACCACTACTGTATTGTATGTTCAAGAATTTATAGAGAAATGTTGGTTTTATGTTTCAAACATGACGCTGTACTGTAAGCTTTAACACATTACAATCAATTTTTATGAATGAGGTTTAGAAAAATCAGTCAGGCATTCTTACACACAGTGGAGATAATTACTATACATACATTATACAGTGTGACGCCATAAAGGCCCGTCACACAAGTATTAGGCAGCTCACACCTGACTTGCTCTCAATACATGAAATATGTGTCATCTTCTGCATAATATCTTCTCGATTTACGCTTAGATACAGAGTACCGGTGCGTTTTTTGATACCATAGAATAAACTGAACTTCAAAATTCAAAGCGAGTTTGCTTTTAAGTATTTACTGACATTACATCGAATTTAAACGATAAATATTTGGGAAAAGTGGGTTAGCTGTATGTAATGAACAATGATTTTGACAAGAAAGCATAGATATGTTAGTGAAGAAAAACGACAGAATGGTTTATTTAAAGAATGATAAGATATCTCAAATGTTGAGCCCAGTCAAAAGTTCAAGATCCCAACCTCTATAAACATCTGCTGTGTTTCCCTCACTTTTGGGCTGTATACAACAATGCATTACTTGAAATGCAAATATTTAAGTAAAGGGTCTAGGCCTTTTTTTCTGCAATTTTATTCAAGGGTCTTGCATTTAGTAACTTGGTTTTATTTGCCAGTATTAAAGTTTGCTCCATGTTGCCATGCCAACCTCAGCAGAGTAATGTTGTTGCTTGTTATTGGTTTTTTTGCCATGTTTGAAATTTAAGGAGAATAGCAATAACAATGTATTTAAAATAAAAAAAGCAACATGAAAAACAACAACAATTCATAAATCTATCCAAAATTTATAAAATGTTATATATAAACAATTTAAAAACAGCAATTTTCAATGTATGATTCTAATTTTTACCTCAGCTTTTGTGTTAATGCATAATACTTACCAAAAATTGGTTTAAAGGCTGTTTCAAAACCAACATTTTCTTATTAACACTCAGCTTGTATTTTGTGCCTAGCTTGTATTTTGTGCCTCAGTTTTGCATTGCCCTTCGTGTAAAGTGGTGTATTATGAGACTCTTTAAACACCTTTTACAATTGCGTAGCGTAATTGTAAACAAAGATATTGCGCAAAATAATGAACATTATCTAATTTTCCCTTATGCAAACAGATATGATTTTGCATTGCCTTGACCAACTTCGTTACGAAATTCATGCCTGGTTAGAATGCACGGCCACATTTTTTTTTGTACCGACCGAATAAAAGTGTTCTATTGATTATACCGCCGGGTTTGTTTGCTCGCCAAGTTTCTCTATTTCTCTGTAGGCTAGATAAAACTTCTGTGGTTTTGTATGGGGTTTTGTAGGAACAAAGAGTTACCGGCAAACTATTTTCTTATAATCTATGTAGTTGATCAAATATTTTTGTCTAGGGTTTGTAAACTATCTTATGTCCCGAAAAAGAGTTTGTACAGTAATTACGTATTGTAGGCTAGTACTGTAAGGGTTTATTGATTTTTTTCTTTTCCAAAAGACCGAATTTGAAGGCATTCCTAAACTTGTGATCACCAAGTGAGTCACTGTAAATTGGTTCTCAACTGGTACTTAAAACGCCAACCCACCAAAATGACGATCAAAGTGTCGCCTGCATATCTTGATGTAATAGCGCTGTTACTAATAATACACCAGGTAAACACATACTATCCCAGTTTTTTGATAGGCTGAGTGTACATAGCCAACTATAGGTCAGTTCACAAAGTACAATCCAGTGATTATGTGAAGTAAACAACTGTTAGGAAAAACTTTGGGTTTTTTGTATGTATACATTATGAATATCAGATTATATTACTATAGGCTTAAGTGTTGGATTTTAAATTTCAAAACTGAAAATAATTTGAGTTAAGCTTATTTAAAGTGCCAACTTTTTCAGTTGATCATTATAAAGTGTTCAAAATGAAACCAACATAAATAATATCATATTGATTTTTTGTGTTTAAGAAAATAGAAATACAGAAAATTACCACAATGTACTTGGTAATGACTATGCCTTAGAGTACACCTGTATGCAAAATGTAAACAAAATTTGCTATACAGAGTAATATGGGGTACTTCTTTTCATTGTGGATATAAAAAAGTGCTGGGATTTTTTCAGAAATAATTATCTATAATATCAACCTTTTTAAAACTGTTTTCTTTTCTTACTGATTAATGTAATTAAGAAAACTAATTATAACAATTAGCTAACAAATCACAGAAGCAAAATGATTGTTACAACTCAAAATGTTTGAAATATGTATAAAAATTCTGCCCAACCCCTACCCAATTTAAACACTTGTTTGACCATTTCCCTGCTCTGAGAGAGCCTCATTCAAAATATCCCTAAAATTCACTAAATGAGGGGCTGTTTTCAAAGTTTGCAGAGATACAATGTACATAAATAATGCAAAAAGAAAGAAGTTGGATACTGAGGTTTGAACCCATGACCCTCAGTTTTAAAGCATTTGACAGTATATATTATGTAGCCCATTTAAATAATCTTGACATGATATTTGCAACAAGGTCTAGCTAGCTAAGTACTATCATAGGGGTGATTTTGTTTCACTCAGTACTGTTTAAAGTGAAGGTAATATGCTTAGGAGGGTTCAACTTTAGATCATTGATGAGTTATTAGGTCACTAACATAAGCAAAAATTGTATGATTTTTCTTATTACATGTAAAGGGAGATAATACAATCAGATAAAATTTTTGTAAGAAAGTGTCATGATTATATTGTAAGGGAGATAATAAAAATATTGGCTGAATAAATATAGATGATGATGAAGGATTAAAAACATAAATGTAAATATCTTGGCTAGTTCTAAATTGTTTACATGTAGTTCTACAATTTTTTTATTTTTTTTAATGATCTACAAAGATGAGAAAAAAAAACTGATTTAATTGCATATTGAGTTCAAAGTTGATAGTTTTACATGCAAATTGAGTGACTTGAAAGATATTACAAGATGGCACCTTGGAAGTCTGTCAGCACTTATTTGGGAAAAAATAGCCCTTTGGGGAAAAGTGTTGTAATAAAGTATCATAATACTTTACAGTTGTTGGAACGCATGGTACACATTCCTTATGTACAACATTTACCGGTACTGGTATAGTTACAGTAAATAGCCTGGGTTACCAAGGATGATACAGAACGTTATAATTATGTACCATACAGATATAAAGGTTTGAAACAAAATTATGAAATGCTCCATATGTAATAAACTTCCTTGGAAACATCTTTCTACCTGTAGAAAAAAGAAATCAAGTACAAGGCTATGAGGCTTATTTACACAAGGCCTGTGGTTGTGGTGGCATTTTATGATGTCTTCTTCCACTGGTCAGTAAACCGAGTCAGTGGTGCCTTTTCATTAAGTTCAAGATTAATGTTTTCAAGTGACATAATTTATACCAGTATGCCATCTACATTTATAGTATTAAAAGCCATTTAAAATAAGAGCAATTAAGAGCTGAATAATTATATGCCTTATTATAATTTAAGCCATCTTTGGTTACCCATGGTCTATATTCCTTACATTACTTAGATAATGTAGTATGTACGGATTATATACTGTTGGTAACCGATGATGAATTAAAGATCAGAAATATTACACACTGATAACTTGGACTAAAACACTGTGCCTTTAAAGCAGCATCCCACTAAATTTACTGAAAAACTCAGACTTGCGAAAAATATTTAAAGTTTTTAATAAATTTATAGAATTCACTATCCATGTTAACTTTTTTATGTTTTATACATTATGAATATTAACTGTTTGTTTTTTTGTGAAAATTAATATTCTCTGCTAGTGAATCTTGAAAATTGTTACATGTATGGAAAAACTGTGAGAAATGGTTACCAACTCTTATAAACTCACATACACAAAATGTTCATATATTCTTTTATATGCCTATACTTTTAGGTCAGGGATTTATATACATTGTATTATATCTTCTGAGTAAATGAATTTCTCCTTTAGCCACTAGTTCACTAGTAGATAACTTGTTATGATCATTTATTATGTGGAACAGAGTTACTGAGCTGCATTGTAAAGCTATTTATCGCTGTACTAGATTACAGTGAGGCCGGCTACACTACACTACCCAATGGGGAAAATCTATATCAGCTAGAAATACTTGGGTTCTAGCTTAACCAGCACATGGGAAATAATGTGTACTTTTTGGATCAATGAAATTATTCTGAAAAATTTATAGTTCTTGGGGATTGTGGATGTTTTCATGAAGCATTCAATTGATAATTTATAAAACTATTTCACTGAATAGAGATTTTAGTGTATGGATTTTAAGATCTTATTGTATACAGGAAGACTGCCGTCTTTGCTAAAGTTGTGATCAAGTTTTATTATACATGAGCAATTCAGAGTAGGGAATATATAAAGAGAGTTTAACTTTAGTGAGTGAGATTTTTCAGTCCCTCAGTCATGTACATGATATTTCAAGGTAAGTTTCTCGGGTTTTGATACTTTATTAGGTTTCCCATTTATTGTACGAAAATCTGGCATTTATATGGCATATATGCACTATACAAAGGACATGTACATATTATTGACCCAGATATTATTCATACATGTGAATGTACATGTGCGTTTAATGATATGCCTATTAAATATACATTAGTTTGATGATAAATGTGGGACATTATAAAGGAATCTTTTGTTTTTATAAAAGATGAAGCACATGTATGGAATGTTTTAGATACTTGTAATAATATATATGTTTAACTTAGTATGATAAAATATCAGTTGTTACAAATAATTTATCTTTTTTATATGTGAACAAAGAGAACTTGTATAAATTATCTAAACAATTTGTAATGTTTATTTATACAATTTTGTAAAAAAACAACGAAACAATGTTTTAATATGTAAGAATTATTTATAGAATAGATTTTTATTTCTGCATTATTGTATTGTTTGTAGTGAAAAAATATTTTCCTTTACAAATTGTTCATGAATGAGAAAAAACATAAAATATTAAGAGTTAATTGTGTTGTTTTGAAAGCAAAGTTAAATGAGATTTAATATGTGTTAGATTATGTGTGTAAGATAAAATGTGTTGAGAAGCCTGAAGATTTCAGAGTCTGAGGTAGGGTGTATTGAATTAGCAGTAAATTGGGCCAGTCCATGGTGTGTAATGAAGTATCTATGCACAGTAATTGTATGCAATGAGATTGTGTAGAAATTTGTAGGTCATGTGTTAGATCTAGTATGTAGCATAATTTAAGACCTGAAAGTTCAACAGTTAAAGTTTAGAGCCTTGTAAGATTTCACAGACTTGGCTGGCCTGTGGCCCATAGAAATAGTGTAAACATTCTAATCTTTTTAGGGGCTATTTGCTGAGTTAAAAATTATGCAAGTCTGCAATTCTAATCTGTGTATGTTTTTGCGCCTTAACCCACAACCAATAGATTTGCCCAGCATTGAATTTGGAACAGTCTATTCAAAGTGTAGGGGATTTTAGTATGAAAATAAAATGTGAGCTTCCAACAGTAATATAGTCTGGTCAGACTGCACAGATATGCAAATATTGGTGGATTTTGGTGGGTCAGTCTGGTTTTTATTTTGAATAAGAGTACTAAGACTTTCCAACTATCATTTCAATATTATCTGGTTAATGTATATTCATATTTTTATATGGTCTTTATTTTGGTGTTATGATTATTTTTGGTGTGATATGGCCATTATTGTTCAACACATTGTACTTTGGATTTAACTATGCAAGATGTAATTATTTTTGCTGTATTATGCCCCCCGACTTGGTTTCAAGTAGACCATTATGCTTGAAATTTGAACGGAAAGTTGCCGACTCCACGTTAAAGATTCATAACTTTAAAAATGAAGGAGATAAGTCTGGCTCATACAAATAATGAGAAGCGAAGCATAATTCAACGGGTTATGGTTTTGGTAACATTACTGTAACTAGTTTGTTATATTTTTTGAGATACAGCAGTATTGAGGTAGCTGGTTGTACGTTACCCTCAGTGTTTTACTTCACATATTAAGGTGAGAGACATAAGTCGGTGCAGACTGTTCTCTTTAGTCTGTTGATGGAAGTTTTACACTGTTTTTCACCTTAACTCAAAACCTGCCATTGTGTCTAGATCTTAAAATGATTATTCTACAAGTTTGTGTTAAATCTCTTGATGAATGTCTGAATGTTATATATTTGGCTTCGGTGATAATCAAACAAAAATGACTTTCAAATAATTATGGATTGGTACTTAAAGAACTGATGTGAAAAGGAAGCTCAAAGTTAAAAAAATACCTTGTTAACACATAAATGTTTCCACTATGAAGATATTTGAGCCCTCCATGACTTGTGTTTTAAGAAGATTCCTTATATATCAGCCAGGTCTTTATATTGACCTTTTTTGACTTTGATCTTCATTTGACCTTCACCCTTATTTTACCTTTATAAAATTGAAAATTGGAAATTTATTATTTTGAAATTGTACAAGTTTAGAATAGATTCATAACCTTATATAAAATTTAATTTTATGTAACAATTCAGAGATATTAATTATATTCATGTAACTTGTACCAATATCTGAATTTCAATTTAAATATATATTTTATATACATTTTATTGAGGATCAGTGAACAGGTATGTTATTTAAATGCTTGTAAAGACAAATCAAAGACTGAAAAATTGTCCAGTTATATTTATAGTATTGGAATATATTTTCAGACGCTGCACAGCGTGAAAATCAGCAACAGATTCATCACCACCATCATCATCATCAGTCATACTACTCGGGAATTATTACAGATGATGTAGCAGTTGTTCGAAAGGTAACCCATCCCTTAAATGTCCCATAATTAGCGGCCATCAAATCTGATTGTATCTACATGTTTTACTCTGGACAAAGGAATTGAAATAATGAAAGTGAACAAAACATTTGACAGTTTGCAGGTCTATTTTTACTTTTTGTTACAGTGTAGTAAGGAAGATAATATTCTGTTTGTTGCTGCTTTATATATTTGTTTTTAACCACTGTAATCCCAGAATCATAAAAAAAAGCCTTTGAATTGATTAAAAAAAAAATATGGTCATGATCGAGCTCATGACATTTGTGTTGAAAATTAAGCCCTTAATTATATCTATAAGGTTTATAGTGGCGATAATTGCTGTATAGAATTTATTAATTTCTAAAGAAACCTGCCTACAATGTAGGTAAATCAAAGGGCTGCAGCTCTATGGTATTTTCTGATTTTTGCAATCTAAATCATACTGACTATCTGTATGTACTTTCCTGTATAAGTTTATTTCTTTCTTTTAAATTGCTGGTTTTTAAGCAGTTTTGAGTGAGAACTACTTTGCGTTGTTAGGACTGTGAGGAAATTTTGTGTTAGACCGTGGATGTTAGCTATGTATTTACTGATCTTACGATCAGAAAATACAAAAATGGCATGTTTTACAGACTTTTGATGATGCACTATTAAATGATGCTTTTTTCATGTACAGTACTTTTGGTGTACTCTAAGAGAAAAATATATATGTGCAATATAAAGACAATTAAAGTACACTGAAGCCGATTTTGGTTTACATTAAATATGACTGTGTGAAAGCCAATAATTTGTATGTTGTAACAACTGAATCAAGTTTTCTTAATTCTTTTTTACTATAGTTTCACTAATTAAACTGGTAACTGAATATTTCATGTTTTTCATGAGAATATTTGAAAACGGTCTAAATTCAGGCACTATGGGAGACAGGCTGGAGTAGAAAGAACTGCCTGCATGTATTTTCTCACGCTTGTGTCAGATACAGGGGTTCTATATATACATAATATCATAACCATCGTGTTATATAGATAAGAACCGCTATAAAGTAGCTGTTGTCACTTCCACGGTAAGCATTTTCCTTTGAGGTGTCAGATTACATAAAAAACATCTACTTTACAAGAATCATCTAATGGAGAGTATGCGAACTAAGGAGTAAGAGTTATGGTTACTTATATATAAGTACATTCATCGTTTTTTCAAACAAGTTTCTTTTTTGGTGGCTCTTTGACTTAGAAAAGCTTTCTTTTAGCAGCCTGGGGTTTCATTATTTGAAGAATTTGGAAAAAAAGCTAGGTTGGAATACGAGTACCAGCTAGAAAGGAATGTAAAAAGATTTAAACCTAAAGTAGTCCAGTTAAATATCTGTAACATGTTTCAGATGATTTAATACTCTTTTACAGGGTCATAATGAAACAAGTCCCTGTTTTAGTTTTAGATATTTTTATCTGAAATCCACTTCAAAATTGAGAACTAGGAAAATATTTGATTTGGTTTAATTTGACTTATAAAGGGACTTTTGATTCTTGATATATTATTGATTGTTCTTGATATATTGATTGACCGCACTGTCTGATTAACCTGCCTTTTTAAGACCTTCAAAGACCAAAGGTAATTGTGACTGATTACTCATTTAAGTGACTTCCTATCTTCTAGTAGCACGGTTATTATGCTTTTTGATTTTTAGCTCACCTGAGCTAGCTCAGTCCATCGTCGTCCGTCAACACTTGTTCTTCTAGCGGTCATATTTTTGCCTCAATCATCATCAAACGTGGTCAGGATGCTTATCTAGGTTATAGCTTGGATGAGTTCGAACATGGGTCATCTCGGATGAAAAACTAGATCACAGGAGCTAAAAATAGAAAAACCTTATTAACACTCTAGCGGTCACATTTTTGACATCATCAAACTTGGTCAGGATGCTTATCTAGGTAATAGCTCAGATGAGTTTAAACATGGGTCATCTCGGATGAAAACTAGGTCACAGGAGCTAAAATAGAAAAACCTTGTTAACACTCTAGTACTCATTTATCATCAAACTTGGTCAGGATGCTTGTCTAGGTAAATGCTCGGATGAGTTCAAACATGGGTCATCTCGGATGAAAAACTAGGTCACAGGAGCTAAAAATAGAAAAACCTTGTTAACACTCTAATGGCTACTGTCCTGGAAATTGGTCTGAAATTTTTTTTGATGATTTTTAGGTCAAGTTCGAATATGGGTCACTTGGGGTCAAAAACTATTTCATACCGCCCAAATATGGAAAAACCTTGTTAACACTCTAGTGGTCACATTTTTGACTCACTTATCATCAAACTTGCTCATAATGCTTGTCTAGGTAACTGCTAGGATGAGTTCAAACATGGGTCATCTCGGATGAAAAACTAGGTCACAGGAGCTAAAAATAGAAAAATCTTGTTAACACTAGTGTCTACTGTTTTGATCCAAGTATACTGGAAATTGGTCTGAAAGTTTGTTAGATGATTTCTAGGTCAAGTTTGAATATGGGTCACCTGGGGTTAAAAACTAGGTCCCACTGCTCAAATATGGATAATCCTTGTTAACACTCTAACGTGGTCACATTTTTGACTCACCTGTCATGAAACTTGGTCATAATGCTTGTCTAGGTAATTGTTCGGTTGAGTTTGATGGGTCAGGTGAGCGATCTAGGGCCATCTTGGCCCTCTTGTTTTCTAAAACCATGGGAGATGACGTTAATTTGTTTTGATATTTTGTCTTCTTTAATCTCATAATTTATTGACCTTTTTGGCATAATCACTATTTATTTACAAAATAAAAATAGCAAATTCTTGACTTAGAATTCTAAAATAGCTTTCTTCATGAAAAAAAAAAGAAACTGATCTGGTTTCCATAAAGTTCAAGTTCTTTATGAAAAGTTTTTTTTTGTGATCGAAAATAACCTAATGACCTAAAAACCTCTACCATACCATGCATGCTGAAGATTTTCCCAGATTACAGCTCTCTGCTGTAGTGGAAAGCTGGAGGGAAAAATTGAGATCACTGTAGCCTCATGAAATATTCTAGCGAAATTATAACCTGTTTGACAGAGAAGCTTTTTCGTTTTTAAGCTGATTTTCTGTAGAAAAATCATGAAAGCTCATTGATTTAGCTAGTAAGAAGATTAATTATTATCATTCATTATGTTTGTATTGTTCATTGTGTACGGTGAAATCCGGCAAGTTTTCGTGACTAACTAGACAAATATCGGTCATTATCTCAAGCTTGCATTCATCCGTAAGCTCTTGATAAACTTCTATTGCCTTTATGTGTATACATACATTACAGGGGGGGTTTGGTGACTACCCGTTTAAACATTCAATCCCAAATCCAAACCACAAGTTTTATGTTTAAACTGAAAGCCTTTGTAGGGAGGAAATTAAAGTTTAAATTTGTGGCTCAGAGCTAGCTAAAGCCGGTTAAAGAATATGAAAACCGTCTCAGTTGTCGTGAAGTTTTAAGAGAGGGGGGTCTAGAGGTCTTCACAATTTAGGCCTATTTGTCATCATTTACATTGCAGATTTGGCTAAAAAAAATGTCCCGCAGGCTTAAATGGAAGAGTCGTGAACAAAGGAATTTGTTTGACACACTTCCAGCTCACTTAAGATCTCCATGATTTAGATTGCTGAAGACTTTTTCTTAGGTTTTAGGTGTTGAACAAAGAATAGAAAATCTAAGAAAATTTCAAGGTACATTATGTAGTAGAGTTGAGTTTGCAAATACACTGTTGAGCATTATGATTTTAGGGGAGATATAAATATTTTCATACATGTCATTAGATATATTACCATATCATTATACATGTAATTATAAAGGAGTAAATGATATGTCAATTAGGCTTTAATTGACATTTGGAATCTTTCATTGCAAATTAAAAAAGCTCATAAAGAATGTGTTAAATGTGATGAAATCTTTTGTTCAATTAAAAATGGCTTGATTTTGGCCAAATAAAATTTTTATGAAAACCCCATTACTGACAATAACTTTTGTTCTTTGACTAAATTTGATTATCCAATTGTCAAAGATGACACTGAGGATGGAGTGGAGGATTTTACACATTGGACTGATGCATATATATGCTTTTGGTTGCTTGATTATGATATTTATATTGGTATGTCCCTTAGATTAACAGCGGTCTGTTCTAAAGTCCACATAACTATAAGGCTAGTTCATCATATGAATTCCATGTTAATTAGAGATATAATCATTTTGAAATCATGATGTGACAATCTTTTTTCTATTCAGTTCCGCTTCTCTCTTTACTAGAAATAACTGTAGAAGTGTTACATTGGTCAGATTTGTTATAATTTATAAGTTATATTATAAATATAGTTTTAAATATCTTACTAAAAGTTATATAGTCTCTAAACAGACATGGAAGACTGCTGTACGGGAACCCAGTTTTTATTCCTGTGTATAATGTAGTTCTGTTTGATGTGGCTGTACACTTTGCTAGATAAACGGGAACCCAGTTTTTATTCCCGTGTATAATGTAGTTCTGTTTGATGTGGCTGTACACTTTGCTAGATAATCGTAAAGACGGGAAGGCTTTTGTTAATGCATTCACACTGATTGTTGGTTTTAAATGAGGCCTTACGGAGGGAATTTTCTTTATTTTACCGAACCTCAGTTCAGGTAAGCAGTCACCAACACTGACTTTCTTAAGCCATCAAATGAGGACAATTATCAAAAAAATGTCAATAAAGTTCTGTGTGATGTAGAAGGAACTTTTTATGACGAATAATAATATTTTGTTCTAGAACGTTTTATTAAGTGCTCTTTAAAACTTCGCAGTTGGTTATTATGTCTTTAATGCTAAATACTATCAGAGTAATTATTTATTGTAATTCAGACTAATTCACTTTAATTTCAAAATTGTTTAAAAAATTGATTTACAAAATACTCTGGCAATGTAACTGGCATATTTACTTTCACCTCACTATCAACCAGTAGAACATGAATAACAGCAGTGAAATAAAAATCATATAACTGTGATCACTTGCTATACCATGTGATGGAACGAAACATTACTTGTTTAGGATATATACGTGTGTACGTGCTCTATTACATTTTACTGTCAAGACTTTTCACAATAGTTATATGTCACTCCTAGAATAATTTTCAGTACTTATAGAAAAACTGTTTCTTGTAAATGACAGTTTTGATTGTGTTTCTAAATGTGCTTACATTTTTACCATTATAGCAAAGTTAGAAATAGTTTTCTCGTCTCTTTAAATAGCAAGATTTAGGTTTCGGAAGTGTTAAGGAAAACAGTTCACGTTTCAGGTAAATTATGCCACTTTAATATTATTTAACAATGATGTTTTCAAAGGTTTTTGTGCAGGCGTAATTATGTGATATATGAAGATAATGATTTTTGATTCTGCATGCATTTTAAATTTGAATGCCTTCTAAGTCAGACATACATATATACATGTATTGATTGTTACTGTGTATGTCCGTCTGTTTGTAGTTTTATATATTAATATACTACTTAAATGTTGATGATCAAGATGAATGGTTTTACTGAAAGGTGCCGTTGAGGACTCTCGGTCATCGTCATGACAACGAAACTAATGACTTTCATTGTGCTGGTATTGTATCTTAAGACCAAACTATTTAAAAAAATATAAAAGACGTATATATAAGTATTATAATTGGTCAAGACTGTTAAAACTAAAGGAAAAAGAATTCACATACAAACAAACTGATTTGTCAATGTATTTGGCATTGTTTTACCGGTATAAAACTTACTATCTTTTATTTATTTGCTTGATAATGACTTCAATTTATTTAGGAGATACGTAAAACAGCAATGATTCAATGTTTAAATGTCTTCTAGAAAGTTCTAGTAAAGTCTAACTGGACAAGGTGTCTATTTGTCTAAAAATAGCCTGTCACGTTGGTTTGAAGACTATGGCTGTGGTAGACATTATATACATTTATAAGATTGTGTATAGAACACATCTGACATAACCATCAAAGTATCCTGGACATTTTTTTGACCATTTAACTTAATATACTGGTAAAATTATTATTTCAAGAAAAACTTAAAATTGTATATATGTGAGATTGATATGGAAAGCGGAAACCATTATATTAAGGAAATTATACAGGTATTTATATTTTCCTTTTCATCAGACGAATATCAGTAACATACGATACATTAAATATTATTCTATCTTTACAGAAAAAAGTAAGGTAGTCTGAGGGCAACCTGACTGTCTGATGACAAAATATTACAATTTAACCCCAACTTTGGATTTGATGCCTTTCCTTATTGACAAAATTTCAAATTTTTGTTGAATGTGGCAGAATTTTATAGTTAAACTGATAAACTGGAAACTTTTTATTTGTTTGAGCTTTACTTTATGCTTTTCCTATCAACTTGGGTCATCATTATACACTTGAAACACTTTATGCTCAGGGTAGAAAGCAGGATGTTAATTTTGTTTTGGAGTTACAATATAAACAAGGATGTTTACAGTTATTAGCTAGAATGACCATGCTTTGTCCTATCATGATTCTTTTCTTTTGTCTTTTTTTTCTTTTCTTTTTTGGTACTTAAAAATAAAGAGTGAAAATTTATATACTGGTAAATGTGTATAATATGCGTAAGACATGGTTGATGCTTAAACTTTATTCTGTATGCACATAGGAATTAATATAGGAACTAAGTCCATCTTGGCATTAATTATGTTAATTAATTAATAGTTATAAGAAATATTTAAGTTATAGTATAACACATGAGATTTAAAAACTTACAAAGTTCAAAAGAATATGAAAAAGAAATTGTTGTAATAATATATCTACTTAGAAATAAGGTGGTTACATTTCTATTAGTTTACTGTCTCAACAGGAAATTATAGTGTATAAAAAATCAAATATAATTATATAAGTTCCATTTTGTAAAATTTCTGCCTTCAGTAATGATAGCAATAAAAGTTTAATTCAATTGTGAAACAATTTTGAATGGTATTTGTCTTGTTATAAAAGTGATAAAATTTGCTAATTGAAATAGTTTAAATTTAAACACATACAGTTTGTTTTTTATTCAATATTCAATTTTAACAAAGGGGTATGATCTTATCTTTTTAAAGGCCGACTGACATTTTCATACCCTTCAGGCCATTGTAAAGTTGTGACCACTTGATATATCCTTTATGTTCACTTTAGGGGGAGAAATGTGCCATTTCCCGTTTCCTGTTCCCTTTGTACACAAAGTTGTTCTGATGACAATCTCTAACTGTACCTGTGTTATCTGAAGCTATCACCAGCTCGTTCAATATATAGTCTTGGTTTTGTACTGCGAGTATGTCATCGGCCCTAGGCAATGCAGGTATATTAAAGCTCTTCTTTGTTGAGCTGACAAGCCGCTGTCAAGCATATATTGGAGAGGTTAGAAATAAAAGCCTTTAACCACTATCCTATAGAATATTCATTGGATGTATTCGTGAATATAGCTTTTATGTGGAAAAGCTAGGCAAATTTTTGGTTTATTTTACAACCAAACTTGTGGCTCATTCATACAGTGCAAATACACACACACACTGGCGATTGATGATTATAAATGTTGGTCGGCATGGTTCATGCTTGTGTATGAAGTGTGTCCATACTGAAGAGAATATGCGAGGTTTTTGCCAATTACACACTTGCATATAGATTTTACGCAGAGAACATATAATAAACTCCAAGGAATTTGAGCTTGACATAGGAATTTTATCTCTCTTTTGTGTGTACTGAATACAAATTTGTATAAAACATTGGGAGAAGTTATGTTTGCGTTTATTATAAAAGCCATCTCACGTCTAGCTCCCTTTACAGAATAGCCTTCGCAGTACAGAGGTGGTGTTTTTTTTTGCGTGTGTTTGTGTTTTATATCTTGATATGCAGACGACAAAGTCAAGTTGGATATCTAGCTGAATAAGACTGGGTTTAAAGTTATCTTGGGAATTATAGTTTATACAATCCATCTGGGTGTTTATGATTTGAAGGCTTTATATAGATTTAAAGGGTAATATGGACTTAAACATGAATTCATGTAATGACTGGATAGTACTTTTATCAAAGGTAATTTGTATTATTATTACATTCTGTATAACATAAAATGATAATATTTTGCTATGATCTGATAGCATGATATATTCTGAAAATTTAGCAATGTATAAAAAACAAATAAATATCATTGAATATTCCAAAGATGTGTGCAGAACGGTTTCTTAGTTTTGTAATCTTCCCTTGGACACAGAACTACTTTTTGTTTTTGTGTAATCTACCAACTTCATATGTTTTGTTGAAATGTTATATAGATTGCATAAATGTCTTGATATTGAAGCATAAATGCCTTGATCTTGAGTCTCATTAAATGATCAAATGTTTAAAGTTTTCAAAAAAATAAAGCAGGTATCTTACAGTCTTGACATAAATTTAAACAACCCTAACATAAATTTGGAGAAGTAAACATTCAAATTATCTATATAAAGTTTTGCTATATAGTATTATTTGTAAGAACCTGACTATGCCCAAGTAGTAAAGGTTGTTGAGTTTGTATAATAACTCCTCACCTCTATGGGTGCAAGTCCTAGCTACGCTGGACTTTGGTTTCTTTCATGTGAGGAAGTTATTATAAAGCTAAGGTAACAGATATTTTGTGGATCTACTTGTGCCTGAAATAATGCACTAAGGGGGCACTTCCACTTTTAAATTTGGGAAAGTCATCATAATAATGACCTTTAATGCATTCAGCATGACTTAAAATTAAACCATTCATTTAGCATTATTTATGGTTAAAATGTTTCTTTCCTTAATTGAGACCTAAGGTTATTAAATTAAACCTGCATTTAGAGACAAGTCTCAACTTTAAATGCATGCTAAGACTGGTCATAGAGTTAGGCCAGGAACCATTCTTAAAACAGATACTGGTAACAGGTTTTAGAACTTTGTGTCCCGCAATATTTTATCTTAAGTGTCAAAATTACATGTAAACTAGTTATCTTTTCAATACTCAGATATTTGTTGAACCCACATACAAATGTATATGTAAATACGTGAAAAAAGGTATAAGCAAAATTAGCATTATTAATAAGGTATCTGAAAATTTCTATTTCAGAGTGAAAGTCCCAGTAGAAAACGTCGGAAAACGTCTGGAAGTATTATAGATCTGACAAATACGGGTAATTCTCCCACCCCACCAGAGACCTTAATGCAATGTGAGTCCGCCCAGCCAGAGAGCGTAAGGTTACGACGTCGAAATCCAAGTCAGCGTCGGCCATCCGGTGAACGCTCTCATACGCCGAGAGCAAGACGAAGGTAAAAAATGAACTTTGTATAAGAATTGTTTTTTCTTCAATTTAAAGATCTTTCTTCTCAGTGGTGTAAGTTCTGAACCTTCTGGAATTCATGTCGTCTTTGTTACGTCTGCATAGAAGTGAGATTTTTATGCAGGTTACTTTCTACACAGGAAGGATAGTCTGCATTGCTTCAATATTTGTGGTGGTTATATATCATCAAGCATGTAGATATTGATATTGATTCAGTTGTCTCCCTTTATATACTTATGGATTTATTACAGTATATATATATGTAAAACATATGATATATAGATATTTATGTATATGTTTTAAACCAGATGGTGTTTACCGTTAAATTTTGTGTAGTTTGAAGTATAGAGGAAACATGTTGCTATTTTGAAGCAGTGTTTGTCGATTATCTCACATGGAATGTTGCATAAAAAGAAGTTGAACGAATTCTACATAACACACCTATTTTTAGCTTATGCTTAAGAATCCCAGTCTCTGTGGCTGACTTAGAATGACTTGTCCCATGCTTCTGGGTGTTTGATGAACTTATCCTGCTAGCTTACAGAAGGTCCATGGTTCTACTCAATACACAGAGGGGCACCACAATTCCTCCACAATTAAGGCTTGGTCTCTTTATACATATCATGTTTGATATTTATATCACACCATATGAAACATAACCAAAAATCTTTCGCATTTGAACCATGTTATGTTCTAATAGAAATCTTTATTAGATAATTGAACCAGTTCAGCTTTGTTTTGATGTCCGGGATCCAAAAATCCATATCAAATTCTTATTGTGCTTGAAGAAATATATATGTGTCAAAATGTCAAAAAAGTGATGTGAAATAAAGAGGTCATTATACATTGTTAAGAACAGTACTGATACTATTGGATTTGTAAACAAATGCAAAATCTATATCAAACTCAGCTAGCGCCTTGTCCAATATAGTTTTGACAGCTGTGATCTTCTTGTCCAATATAATTCAGTATTGTACTCAACAATCATAATAGATAACTTTGACTACAATAGGAATAATTGATAATTTTAAAACTGTCCTTACTCAAAAGAAGTTAAAATGGTGGTGTCACTATGTGATGAGCCTATATCACAATATCTTCAATAGAGTTCAAGACCTGAAAGACTGCAACTTTAATATGCTGTAAATTTAGTTTTAATGTCTTACTAACTTATATCTATAGTAAATGCTTTGTGTGTCAATTTGCATTGAAAAGTGTAATTGGTTGAATTTACCTGTGGTTTTTATGTTTTTGTGTGTTTGTTTATGTGTTTTATTTGTCAATGATATTTCATTGCACATAGATTGATTAATTTCCATTTCTATACTATTTTGAAAAGAGTCAAAAAAGAATCTGTATTCAGCACTACATCTATGAAAATGAAAATAAAAATGTTTTATATTACATCCATAATTATATAATTAAGTCTAAAGAAAAATTTTGACTATGTTCAATATACCAACTTTCAAAGACTTTAAATCTTTTAAATCTTATTTTGCACCTAGTATTATTTTCTATCATTTGTAACTTACTATAATGTATACTTTTAAATTTGCTAAAGAAGGCATTCACTGCCCTAAAGGTTTTTTACCTTTAATTGGTGGCTTAAGGTTGGTACAGTGATTTTATTCTAGTATTGACCTAGTACAGTATTACACAGGGGCATACATGATAGATTGACCTTGTGTAATTGTGACACAGTTTGAGTGAAATGACTGACAAGTCAGTTAACCGATATATCACTACTGCTGTGTTCAGTACTGTTGTGGTATGTCAAAGGAACATTGACAATTTGATTTTTTAAGTGACAGGTCCATATTTAACCCTTCCCAAGCTAAATATCTTAAATGGACTCGTCCATCTTTCAATACGGACTAAATCATACATTATTTGGAGTTAAAAATTTTTTTAAAAATACGTACTGACTGAATAGCGAACACAGGGCAGACCGTGATCAGAGGTAAAATCTGTAGCCCTGATAACTGCCCTCACCCAATCCCTACCAATGTTCAATACGACACCAGTAAAAAATATCCAAACAACAATTAAATAAACCCACAAAATTTTGAGTCCTAATAAAAATATAAAACATATTTTACAGCATTTAGAAATATATATTTAGTATGTAAGCCTAATAGGCCTAGGCCTAACAACAATCAGATATTATTATTCAATTTTAGAAATTATATTTCTTTTTTTAAAAGTACATGGATATACTAAAAATATTTTTATGCTATTTATTACTACATGTACCTATATTTAAATACAAATAGGCATTTTACCTCTAGGTTAATTATATTTACATAATATTTTTGAAAGATCTTTTATGTAAAATATGTTTTAAATAGGTCTATTGTGAACTGGCTTAAACAAGTGAAGTAACATTTAAACAGACTTGCTGTACAATTTTATATAGAAACTTTGTTAGTTCAATAGGAAGAACATTATAATTGACTTAAGATATAACATTTGTGTTTTCGGATCCTGGGCAGCTCACTATGTCATAGTCTCAGTGAAATCTTTGTTGCAGACATTTTGTCTACATTCTGTTGTCCCCTACAGCTGATTTAAGTATTACATGTGGAGAAGTTGGCAGGTACCTGTGGGGAACAGGTTTACATAGTAATGCATCAAGCAATATTGCCTGAAGGTATAAGACTGATGATAATATAAAGGAGTAAAATAAGACCCTATAAAAATAAAGCAACAAAGAAAACAACATCAAAAAACCCAACAGAATCTATATATATAATATATATGTTTCTTTATTGAAAATTGATCTTTTTATTTGAATTTTGTTCTATTATACAAGATTTAACAAAAACATTTTCTCATTTAAGCCAATTAAGCTAGCTTTTTATATCAGAATTGTATTAAGGTTATGTTGAACAATGTTATGTGTTATCATTGTGATCTCTTTATTATTTACATAATATGAAATGCTGTTTTGTTTAAATTATGGTGGACATTATAAACTGTCCCAACAATTATATAATAAGAAATATATACTGTAGATCTATATACAAATAATAACAAAGATAAGTGGCAAATAGCTATTTACTGCTCTTTAAAGAAGTAATTTCTTAATTTAAACTGTTCACTACCTAAAAACAATAAAAGAAAGGTTGAAACTATTCACTACCTAAATAACAGGAAGTGAGATCATAGATATGACATCACATCCTTGTTTTCAAGTTTCAGCCAATGAATAAAGTTGTTACAAACTGATGAACTTTTTATGTAAACTGTTCAAAGAAAAACAAACATGCAACAAATACAACAATTATAGATAATTTGAAAGAAATGCCACTGAAAAGAGATAAAAAACTGAGGAGAGAAAAAATATTTGTGTGAGAAGAGAAATAGAAAATTCTTTGCTTGGACATTTATTGGAGAGAGTTGTAATTTATGGAAAATACAAGCATGAGAGTAAAACTGTAAAAGAGGATAAAAACTAGGGTGTAATCATGTATTTCCAGGATTTACAGGCAGAATTTCCCGAGTTTTACAATCTGGAAAATGAGCACATAGCAGCTTCATCACGAGTTGGAGCTCATGTTCAGACTAATAATCAATACGTGAATGCTGGTGATTCTCAGAGTAACTACTGTTATATGAGAGGGATTGTACAGCCACGCATTCAATCAATACCAGTGGCAGTGAGATTGGAAACTCCTGTAAGGGAGCCATTGTTCTTTATTCCCACATCAATACAGGAACCAGCATTAACTCCAGGAGCTCCATTACTAAGACCCGTTGATAGTTTGGTTCACAATATGATGCCAGCAAACTATGTGCCGTTAGGGCAACAACAGATGTTGTTTAATAGAGCGGGTATGCCAGGTTTTATACTTGATACACGGCCCGGGCAATTTGTTTATGTACCATATGTTCAAAATAATCAACGGCCAGTGCTACCCACACCAGCTGGTGTCAATGGAAGCATGCTTATTCCAAACAGGAATCCAATGTTCAATACTCTGATTACTCCAGGTCAAAGCATCAGTGTACATATTAATATTCAGAATGATTTACGTTCTATGCAACCCCAGGTGAGTAATATTTCAAATGCAGGTCACCTTCCTTTCCTTCCTACCCAGAATGCACATCTAAATCAAATCAATACACTTTGTCAACCAGTGGCGATGCCTTCTCATTTACACGAAAGTTTGAACATACATTCTGCAAATTTTAATTATTTATCAAATCAGAATTTGAGTTCTCCTGCAGATTCTCAGACTCATAATTTAAACTTTAACGATATTTGGCGAACATCATATGAAATGGTTACTAATACTACGGATCTGTTAATGCGTGAATTTAGAATTAGACATCCAAGTCGCAGTAATGTTGACACAAATTCTCTAAGTCATCAAAATGATGTGGTTAACAATAACCAAACATCAAGTACTGCCAGTACTGGACAGCCAGAACATGTAAATACAAACATGTTTCAATCACAATGTCATATCTCTGGTGTTTGTTCACCAGCCATTCAACTAGCTGGAAGTGGTCAACATATAGAAAGTAGTTTCTATCCAAATTATAATCAGAATGGGGCAGAGTTTATCCTCCCCCATGTTAACATTCTAACTCAAAATCTGATCAATTCAATGAAAAACATTCTTCCTCATAATTTACCTGACATTAGCAATATATTAGATGAAGAGAGATTGCGATTAGAAGAACATGACATTAATTACCATAGACAATCTTCTGGTGTAAATAATGAGGTGAATTCTTCACCCTATCTAACAAATGTAAGTTACACTGGACCAGCTGCACTCAATATACAATCAGATACACTGACCAGCGAAGATCAGGTGTTCTGTACAAGTTCACAACAGTGTGTTTCTGCAAGTCTACAACAGGTGACATGTACACATTCACAACAGTGTGCTTCTGCAGCATCAGGGAGAAACACATATGCAAATACAGTGTTTAATGGCAATCAAGTTGAATGTTTTAATAGCAGTTATACATCAGAATTGGACTCTACCACTAAAAATAGAAATAGGGAATGTAAGAAGAGACATAAAAAACATGAGATTGAAGCTGTTGACAGCTCTCCTAGTAAAAATATAAAGTCTGAAACGAATCGAGACAAGATTAAGATGTATCCTAGCATTTCTCGCAATGGAAATGATCACTCCAATATAACTAATAATATAGGCATTGATGCAAGCAGTTTTCAGTCTAAGCCAGGTATCTTTGTTGAAAATTCTACTGTGGATAACAGCTCTGTATGCACATCATCTGGTACCAGTTTAGTAAATGAAGGAGCCAGAATCATTTGTAGTAAAGCAGGTACCAGTCAAGTCAGTACAGTGTCTGCATCTAGTGCCGCCAGTTCCAGTAACCATTTCCAATTTGTTACTGTGGACTCGGGTGCAACCTGCCAATTACCTAGAACCACTCAAATGAGAAATAACGAGAATAATGATTATAGGTGCTATGGAAATAGTGATAAGACTTTTCCAATTCAGAGAACTGGCAAAGTTTCAATATGTTTGAATGCTGCTGATGTGAGTGACAATTATCGCATTAATAAAAATAGATCTGAAATGCTTCATTCAAAAGAAAATAATCATTTTAATGACATTTTAAATGATGACAATGAAAAAACACATTTTGATCTGCCAGCAGTATCTCCTGAACAAACTACACTGATATCTGAGGAAACAATAAATGAGGAGCAACTAGAGGACACAACTCTTCACAGTCAGTCTGGTTTGTTTGACAGTTTGTCAAGTAGGGCATGGAGAAATAGAATTCTGTTCGAGTCACAGCAGCAATTTCTCAACACTGACAATTCTCCAAGAACCAATGCAGCATCTCTAGCTGGCAGAATGACTTCATCAATATTGAGAGATCTATACAGATTTACTACAAGATTTAGAGATGGCAGCATTGATGTTACTTCAAATATTGATATTGCAGAAGAAGATAGATATAATAGTGAGAGAGAGGAAGTTTACAGACTTGCTGGTTTTACAAGCAGATCAGACCGCACTTTTTCATATACAGAGGCCCACGCTTCATCAAGTGTCAGGGATGATCAGGTGAGAAGAAGGGATGATACACAAGGTCCATTCCAGAGATATTTTCATAATCTTATGTATCAGTTTTACATGGAGATATTTATGTGGATGTATATTTCGGTGAGCACAAATCCACGATACATCAGTTCTGTCGTGTTAATTGATCTGATTGGACAAGGTTTAGGACAAAATTCGGAAGATGTGCTGGTTACATTGCTGGCTGGATTTCTAGAAGGATCATTGTCCTCAATGGGTTTACATGTTGAAATGGTTGACATATTGTTACAGCAGATAGACATAAGGCGTCAGGTTTTTCCAGATATGATTGCAACATTACGAGATATTTCTGTGCTCCTATACTTGAGACTGGAACCAAGCTCTTTCCTGGGACAATTTACAGAGATTATACGACAAGCTGCAAGGAATGTAATTCTTCAGCAAGATCAGACAGGAACCAGTATCTCAAATGCTAGGAGTACTTCTTGTCAACATGATGAGTTGGGAACCAGACGAAGCATGTCAAGTCAGCACGATTTGCCAAGATTTTGTACGCCTGACATCATTGCAAGGTATTTTATCGGTGAAAGTGCAATTGTTTTAATGCAAAAGGATGATTTGGAATGTTATTAATGCCCAAATATAGGAAAGTAGGTCCTTGAAAAGAAGTGCTTCCTTGTTTTAAGTTAATTTGTAATTTATGAATGGTTATGTGACATTAGTTAATGGTAATAAATGAACAATTCGTGTCATTGTTTAATGATTTAAATTTACTTTTGAAGTATTTTTTCTGCTTTACATTATGTAAAGTTCTTTTGTTGCAAAACCATTTTTTTTTAAAGAGAATTTTAAAGATTTCATCCAATATTCCTCTTTATTTCTAGTTAACTTTATTTTTATTTGTTTGCATTGATGTACTTAAATTGTATTAGTCATGCCCACTAGTAGACGAGAGATGACATATGTTTATTTGATTGTATATAATAGTGCATTTGTTTTGACAACTTAAACAAATATGATATTTTAAAACTAATGATTTTTTAAAAATTATTTTAAAAAAAAGAAGAAAATTTTAAAAGTAAGAACTTCAAAAGGAAATAGAAGAAAAAAATGGATAAAGGAATTTAAAAAATGGGGATTAATAATTATGAAAGTCTTACTGCTACATTAGCCATGACTAAATTATTCAAATTTTCTTTGTTTGTGGATCAAAGTCCTAAAATGTTTTGTTTTTTTCCTTGCTCTGCTTTTGTGCTTAAATCAAACATCTTAAAACGATTACAAAGCATATCCTGTTTTGTAAGATTTATTTTAAACTCAAAGAATTTCTTTTCTTATGAGCTCAATGTTTTCTTTGCTTTATTTCCATGAATATGCCTTTGTTGTTTAAAACAAGTTTTATTTTGTATCCTGGTGTTTGATTTTTGTAAAAGATTTATGTTTACACTGGTTAAGTGGTTAGAAGGTTTACATTACAGGTGGTTTGAATGTTACAACGTTTGTAATATGATAAAGAGACTCTGGCTGGTCTTTGAGTAATGTAATGTATACATATTTATATATTTTCAGTCCTGGCACAAGGCGCAGGTCAGCACGAGAACGTCATGTGGGAAGGCACGGTGAAGCGTCGCCAGAGCGCCGCGCGTTTCAGCCGCCACTAGCTTCACAGCATATACATCCTGCCGCTCTACCTCTACAACAACAACAACAACAACCTGTACTCATTGATGTGGAATCGGTAAATATACATTAATAATGATGTACTCGGGCTTAATGTAAATATAACTTATTTTTATAAATTTAATATTTAACTTTTTTGTCATGCAATATATTTCTAACCTATTTCTATTGAACATTATTAAGGATGAATTTGTGTATAAATTTCTTCCTTGTTCAAAAACTTTCAAACTTAAATTCTTTTACAAGTGTGATTGTACTGGGAGAGTATTTCCGTTGGTTTCAGCGATATCTTGTTAATGAAGTCTCCTACATGAGGCTTTTGCAGAATCGATTGCTAATATAATGATCAACAATGGAATAGTGAGAGATTAGGGAAGAACCTGTAGTTTTGTGCCTGATTATGTAGAATATTGAATTGTTGGTAAAAAACTGTACATTTTCTTGTTTTATTTCATAGGTTCAGGCAGCTGCTCCGGTCACTATGGCACCCTATGGTCTCCCACTGTGTACTGGTCCACACATGCCTATTTGTACATCAGCTACGGGTCACATACCTGTGTGCGCGGCCACGGGTCAGGCCACTTGGTCGTTTCCCGCCTGCAGTATACAACACATTCCAGCCTGCAGTCTGCCTCAGTTAGCTCCCCTGACTACGCATCATCATCCGTCGATACCTCATGTCTTCACACCCACACATCGTCCACCTCAGCCTACAGGCAACATGGCACATCATCCACAGCATCATCATCAACAACAGCAACAACAACAACATCATCACCATCATCATCAGCGGTTACAACAACAACATCATTCTCAACATCCTCATTATACAGCAAATCATCAACAGGTAAACCTACACTTATATATTTATATTTTGCTATATATAGTATTCATTCTTTTATGTAAGAGGCTTATACAATAAGATACCACCACTGATATGTTATTTCTAACTTCAGACAGTTTATGAATTTCAAGTTAACAACTATTATGTCAAAGTTTCAGACTTTTATGAAATGTCAGGACTGAGCAGATTTTTTTTTTTTTTTGTTGAAGACTATTATTTTTACATTAAATGTAAATCAATTACTTTCATAGATTTTTTTGCCTGTAATTACAATTGTAAGATTATATAAAGTTGGTACAAGCATAATATCAGGTTACATTGGCATTGACTGCTGGAAAAAACAGGTTAGAACTAGTAGTAAGTTGTATCTTGTAAGTGTGATAATATGTGACTGAATTGATGTAAAATCTATAAATGTAACCTTTACTTAAGTTTTATAACTGTATTTGTTTTAAGCGGGGCCAGGAAGAAGAGGTTTATATTGAACGTATGCATCGTCGGCCACCAGCATACCATCATGTGCCACACCGAGGGTTCCCTCACACGCCTACCCTCACCCCATCACCTCCACTTATTCTACAAGAGCCAGCAGTACATCCCACTCCACAAGATATTTTTGTAAGTGTTCCTTTTTTTATACTTCACAGGAAATGTTTTGTTCTTAATTTTGTTATTTTCTAAACTGCGTTGAAAATGATTTCATGATTTTCTAATCTGTGTTGGAGATGATTTCATGACTCTCGGGCAATCTGTGTTAAAGAGTATGAAAAGAAATTATATTTGAAAGGGTATATGATATTGTGTGTAAGTATTATTAATGTCTGTTAATTTGCTATTAAACTGGTGAAAGAGAGGAAAATTATGTAATACGCAGTTGTCTGTTAGCCAATAGAAGTCAATACATATATAGCAAAACTTTCTCTTGTGTACAAATACAGCAGTACCAAAAAGTAGACAATCCTGAAATCCTGACATTTTTCTTAAACACAATTTGTTATTCTTCCAAGTCTGCTTTTTTTGTCCTTGGCTGTCATGTATATGTTAAGGCCATCTCACTTGATTTCCAATTTGAAAATGATCAAATAAAGATTTTGATATATGCATTGTAATAAGTTTATTTTTGTTGTTGTTTTCCCATGAATAACATGTAAGGTATGGACATTGAAAAAAGTATGTAGAAATTGAACCATATTTATTTATTGTTATATATTTTGACTTATTTCTGAACATTTATTGTATAATTTTAATTAATTTTGCTTTTTTTTCTATTTACAGGGTCCTTTTCAGAGGTTTTACACACAACATAGAACTATGGGTCGGCGATCAATGAGAAACTTCCCACCTCCTCCACCACCTTACCCAGGATTCCTGTTACACTTCCTGTAAGTAATTACGCCACATTGAGATATTTTCTCATTCTCAAAATAGATATTTTTATAGGCATTTCCATTGCTTATGCCTCATTATTATAGATAGTTTGATGTAAACTTGCAGGAAATCTGATACAAAGTTTATAGGTGAATAGTTGTTTTTATGGATATAGATTTCATGCATTATGATTTGCTGGAAAACTTGACAACTTGAATAAAAACTTTATTCTGTGACATTTGATATATTGTCACATGTTATCAATTGGATAATTCACATAAAACATATTTAAGACAAATTTCAAGGCTAGGTCTTGTCCCTGGTAAAAAATTGACTTTTGAATCCTCAAACAAAAAGTTGCATTTTGGCATATATTGCCTTGCATTGTGTATGAAGTAAATAATTTGTAAGTGAAGGGAGACAACTCAAAACACTTTGTATATTTTGTGTTGGATGTTTATAGAGCAATGTTGGGGAATCCCCCTGTACCTCCTTATGGACGTGACCTCCATGACGAAGCTACAGAAGAGAACTATGAGGCCTTGTTGAATCTCGCAGAAAGACTTGGAGACGCAAAACCCAAAGGTCTGTGCAAGCCAGAAATCGAGCAGCTCCCTGCATACAGATTTAATGGCGAGAATCTCCGTAATGGTGCCGATCAAACATCTTGTGTTGTATGCATGTGCGATTTTGAGAACAGACAGTTACTTAGAGTTCTGCCTTGTTACCACGAGTTCCACGCAAAATGCATCGATAAATGGTTAAAGGTAAGCTTACAAATTTTGTTTTGGTTGTTTTGTTTTCAGTTTAGCCATTATATAGAGTCTTTTTAGCAGTGTAAAAGATATATGCTGACAAGCAGTTCCTTTAACAAATGTTCCTGATTTCTGTACCAGGGTCCAATAAAATTATCAAGCTCAAACTTAGATGTCAGGCATTTGATTGGTTAGAAACTGGCACAGAATGTGCATCGACCAATGAAAGTCCTGTGATTTGAGACACAGTAATGTTTTGTAACCTTGAGGCCAGTGCTAAGCTGTTTTAAACAGGTAACTTGCCAACTTTTCAAATACAATGACAGAGAATTGTTTTTCTTGTTTTTAGGAGGCTTTTATCATTAGCTTAACTATGAAATGGTGTGTTGTTTTTTTGATGGCTGAAAAAAGTCATTGACTTGATTAATATCTTTTGTAGAAATATTGGGGGTTTTGTATACCATTAAGTTGGACTTATCAGGCTTGAATTTCATGGAATTAAAATCATTTGCAAAAAAGTTGATAATGATATAATGTTTACTTTTTTTCTTCTTCCAGACAAATAGAACATGTCCAATTTGCAGAGCAGATGCCTCGGAAATAGGGAGTCAGTCTGATTAGTTAATGCAGCAAAAAATTGTGCACAGTCAACAGGAGAAAAAAAGTGTGTTCTCAAGGTGTGCATAAGAATTGTAACTTGTGGAAATCACACCTCCAGTTGTGTAATTGAAGAATTCTGTCAAAATGATGACAGTGACATTTTACAATCAATGCAAAAATGATGATGTTCATTGTCGGTGCAGAATTACTTGCAATGAGTTTTTTCTCTCTTTGTTTTAATATAGAAACAAACAAGCAAACATCAGTGATTTAAATAAAGTGCTGTTTGTAATATAACATATTGTTGTGTTGTTTTAAAGATTTGTGCTGATTCAATTTCTGTTTTTTTTTTCTTCAGTGTTGTCTATTTTTTCTTTGTTAATTATACATAGTACAAAGGTATATTTTTCACACACACTCAAAGTATTCTCATTTTATGTGCATTATTGTATATTACTTCATGTTGGCACATTTTTGTTTCTAAATTTAGCAACTTATATGATCTAAGCCTTATATTAAAGGTAACTGCTACCCAAAAATAGTATCATCAAAATTGGAATTTCAAGTAAAACTGATTTAAAATTACATTTCTGTCTTTTCTTTTACCATTAAAGTGGTTTACAGAATAATAGTCCTAGATATTTTCCTATGTTCCAGAATTGTTTTTATGCCAAGTTGAACCTTTGACCTAACATGCCTGGCTGGTGGCTTTGATTTATAATAAACCGGAGAATAAAAGTTCATGTTATTAAAAATCTAATATCATTAAAGATTTATTTTGTATAACAGAACCTTTGCAAATAATATTTTTTTTAAAATATTTCAAAATTTGAAAATGATTTCTGTTTTTGATTAAAAAAAATTTTTTATAAGAGATCAATGCTGAAATTGAGAGTGATCTTTTCTAATACATATTTAATGGTTTTTAAAAAAAGTTTGATATTAATGCCGGTATTATCAGATTATGATTTGCCAGTAGACAAAGTGCTTCCCATTTGTGGCCTAAATGAATTATTATTGAATTTTTAGTGTTTCAAAAATTGTATAAAAAACAACATCAGATTGTAATCTTGTATCATTTTTGTACAAACTGTAAATGTGTATTATTTTAGGATGCTAATAGTAGGCGTTATTCTATGAAGGCGCTTAATTTAAGTTTATTTATAATTCTATGAAGTATTTATATATTGTCTTTAAGACTGTATTATTGTAAAAAATAACTACACCTTATTTTTGAAAACTACAATCCCTGTGATGTTGTGATGTAAATTTGTGCGATTTGTTCACGGCACATAAAAAAGCTATTCTATATTTTGTACATATGTTTGGAGTTAAGCACTACAGCACCTTCACACTTGGTCCAAAGGGTAAACTTGTGCTGAAAATTGTTTTTATCTTCTTTTTTTTCTGTTTTTTAGGGTTTTTTTTTAGCTCACCTGTCACTTTGTGACAGGGTGAGCTTTTGTGATCACTTTTCGTCCGTCCGTCGTCCGTAAACTTTAACTTTAAATGACATCTCCTCATAAACCACTGAGCCAATTTCATCCAAACTGCACAGGAGTGTTCCTTTGGTGGTCACCTTTGAAAATTGTTCAAAGAATTTAATTCCATGCAGAACTCTGGTTGCCATGGCAATCAAAAGAAAAAACTTTAAATGTCTTCTTCTAAAAAACCCAAAGAGCTAGAGCTTAGATATTTGGCATGAAACATCTTCTAGTAAGTGTCTACCAAGTTTATTCAAATAAAAGCCCTGGGGTCAAAATTGGCCCGCCCCAGGGGGTCATTGATTTTCTCTTTATGTATATAGTAAAAACTTAAAAAATCTTCTTTTAAAGAATCAAAAGAGCTAGAGCTAAGATATTAAGCATGAAACATATTCTAGTGAGTGTCTACAAATATTGTTCAAATAAAAGCCCTGGGGTCAAAACTGGCCCTGCCCCAGGGGTGTCATTGTTTTTAAATATATGTGTAAAGAAAAAACTTAAAAAATCTTCTTTTAAAAGACCCAACGAGCCAAACCTTAGATGTTTAGTATGAAACATCTTCTAATAAGTGTCTACCAAGTTTGTTCAAATAAATGCCCTGGGGTTTAAACTGGCCCCGCTCCGGGGGGCCAATATACAGGTGAGCGACTTCAGGGCCATCATGGCCCTCTTGTTTTTGGCAGGGATGTTATGCTTTAATTGAAGTTCTTTTATAATTTCATGTGTGGAATTTGGTTATTTTTTTTT
This sequence comes from Ruditapes philippinarum, assembly GCF_026571515.1. Lineage (NCBI taxonomy): Eukaryota > Metazoa > Mollusca > Bivalvia > Venerida > Veneridae > Ruditapes > Ruditapes philippinarum. The sequence continues at coordinate 44,770 of NW_026865561.1, forward strand.
TTAATCAATTTTGTGTCAAACTATATTGTTCAAATGATGCAAATTCTATTTTCGAGTCGTAAATAATGATCTCCACAGGAAAGAAAAAAAAGATTAACATATATACATTATATTCATGTAAATTAAAAAAGATATTTATATTCATGGGATATCAATTTTTTGTATTAACATCAATTAATTACACTTCATTTTTATTTCGTAAAAAAAAAAATCGCAAAAGAAGCATACTCATTTTTAGAAATCCATGTTTGTAAATATATTTGAACAAATTGTGTGTTCAAGAAAAGTTAAAATTAAAATTTTACAATAAGAAATTTGCATTTAATTCTTGCAACATTTGAAATTTCAATATTCTATAACAAGTTTTGTGGTAGACATTTATAATAAATATGCAATCTTTTTTTTCTTTTTTTTTTTTTTTGTAATTGTAGGTCAGTTTTATCTGTTGTTAACATTTTTCTCTCTTTTTTACATTTTTTTTATAAATAAACAAAAATAAGAATATGCAATTATTATTAGTTTTTTGTAGATCTCGCATTTGTATGTAAAAAAGGGAAAAAATCATAAATAAAAAATTTATACCAAATTCCTGTAAAATATTGGGAGAGAAATATATTCTTGTTTTTGTTGCACAAATGCTTTACCCCCTTGGTATTCCCCTGCCGCCCTTCCCCCAAGCAAGCAATTGCCCCTGCACATCCCCTACCCCCCCCCCTCCCCCTTTGTTTATCATTTTTTGTTATGTCTGTTGATGATATAATAATTTTTCGTATTAAACGTTGATGTCTTCTTGTTTACAGATAATTATTACAATGTTTACTGTACTCTATAATTTTAATGATAGTTTTTGTGGATTTTTAATTTGTTAAACATAAACAGTTCTCATTTTTTTACTGTTGAAAAGAAGAGACAGAAGTTTTAATAACTGTAGTAACATGTTTACTTCTTTTTATATGATATATATATAGATATTTACTTACTTTTTCTTAGGGTCTTCCGTTATGACAAAAACTCTTTATAAACATTTTGAACCTGCTATTTTACCTCTTGATGAAAATATTTATTGTTTCTTAGAAAAGTTGTTTCCATATTTTTTGTTGGCATTAAAATCGAAACGTATTAAACAATATCCTTTTTTTCAGTATCTGAAATATTGTCTGTCAGAATTTTTCGCTGTCATGTTTCTAGAAAATTTATAATTTGTAAAAATGTCTGCAACATGTGAAACATATATTTATATACCTTTCCTGCTATATAGTATATCAATTCAACTTACTGTATATACAAAGAAATATATATAATGAATCAGGCCAGTAAATTTTCATGCACACATATTATGTTTTTTGTCTTTAAATTTTATCTTCTTCTTTTTTTTTTCGTTCTTTGAACTATGATAACATAATTATATAATTCTGTAATTAATTCTCTTCCAAATTTTATGCTTATAACAATCAAAGTCAGAATTATAATGTCAAAACATTGCAGGTTTATTGAATTTTGTCTCAGTTATGTTTTTATGATGGCCTGTTTTATCTGTTTATTAACCGATAAATCTAGCTTAAGAATTAATAAGATTTTTTTTTATCATGAGCTGATGAAATGCCTAACGCTTAAATCACAGTCTTTATTATCATTAGTAGATCTGTTATTTTATAATTATGTGTGATTTGAGATGGGTGTTGTTGATGTGAGATCCAAATTAAAGTATTTGAATTTGTAAAAAATGTAAGCCAAAATTAGGTAACAATATGTCCGAAATTACTAGTTCACTTTTAAAGAAAGCCATGATTTTTAAACACTAGCAAATAGGGATTCATAAAATCATTTTTAAGTTTCAATATTTTTTAACATTTTACCCAACCACGCAATTACATTACAAGTGAGGAAGGTATCCAGCTTGCTTATGGAATGTTGATGGTTCTACTCGACCACTCACTTGAGCCAGAGATAATGCACAGAACGGCATCTGGTGTCCTACTCTACCAACCAACCAAGCTGAATATCTCCGTACAAACTTGATCTATACAAAAAAATGTTTTAACTATAAACTTTTAAGGTTTTACTTTCTAGAGCAAATATTGGATTCAAATAAAGTCTTTGTTGATCTGCAAAATTAGTATTGTTTCCAGTAGTTGTTTTTTTGTTCTTTTGTATTGTTTTACAACATTTGTTTGAAATTATAATGCCAAACGTTTCTCGTACATTGCTAATTATTGTTACGTTAAGTGCAACATTTTTGATGTTGTTTTTCTCAAATTTCATTTACAAATTTATATTTTAATCAATATTAAAGAGAATGGCTCTTTTGTAAATGCTGATTTTCCCCCAAGTTGAATTTGAAAAATATATCTTTAAATTCATGTACAAACATAAAGTTAAGAAATAATGTTTAATTATATTTTGGAAAGGCAGTTTGGCTTTTGTATCAGTTTAATTTTGTAGTTATCCAAAAAAATGTCTTGTTATTTAGAAAAACACTAAAAAAATCCACCACCAACAACTTTAACAAACAAACATTTCTACCTCATTATTTGAATCAGGTGTTTGGGGCTAAAGGATAAATTTTATCATATTAATGGAAAGTATTATCAAAACTTTATATAATAAAGCATATTTGTTTTTTGCTTCATGTGTTTAAGGTCACGAAATTAGATTTAACATTGTTAATAGTTTCTTGGTTATTATATTACATTAAAGTACAAAAAGATCAATCTATGTCCTTACTTCATTAGTTATAGTATAAGAAAAACTTTGTTTATACATTTAATTATGCTATGTAAATGTTTGTGTGACGTAGAAAGATTATTAAAAGCTGCTTTAATTAAATTGATATGTTTTGTCACTTATTGATATTCTCAAAAAAAATCATTTGTTTTAATATTTGTATAGGGTAATTCTATTTTCCTTCAACTTTTTTTTAAATTTATATTTAGACGTAAATAGGAATTATAGAATGTTACATAAGTTGTCATGTGGAACCGACTTACATACATGTCTTAAAAGTGTCAAGGAAATAAAGAACAGTGTCTGTTGCAGGCTTCATACCGTTTTGGTGAAGAGTTAAATGTAAGCCTAATATGACATGACAAAAAAAAAATCGCCAACTTGGTGCTGTAACTGGTTAACTCCTATTAAATTTAGAAGGACTTAACCTGTTACTGCACTAAGATGATGAAACTATAGGTTCTTCAATGACACAACACATGACGTCATACAGCCAGCAAACATAAAAATACTCGCAAAATAAATATTTGATGGACAATTCTTATATCAGAGTGTGTATAATGAAATACATTGTGGTTATATTATATTGAAATTAAGCAATGTCATGTAAATTGACAGGATGTTGTTCATTTATAAGATACAAAGTTAAAAAGTAAAAAAAAAAACAGTATTTTTAACCCCCTCAAAAGTTAAAACATTTTCTACCTTATGCTACAGTCATAACTTGACTAGAATTATTCACGAGTTTTTGTTTTTTTTCCTGTTGATACTTTAAGCTATAGTTCTATAGATTGTTGTTACTTAAGTTAAAGACATACTATTCAAGATTACATTTGTTTTTAGTGATCTAGTGTTTTAAATGTGAGTTTTTTTTGTTTATCTGCGTGTAATCTGGTTGTCCGTAATGTCTGATTTGTGAAATTATGTCAATAGTGATCGTTTTGTCTTCTATGTTTCTATAGACACATTATACTGTTGGTCAGATCCGACTGTTGACACATGCTGTATTTGTTTTATGGAAGATGTATTCTCGTACAAGCAGTAGCAGCTTTTAAATGTATTCAGCGCCACTTTCTGTTTGCATAGCTTAAGTCTTTGTGTACTTTTAAAAAATGTTTATATTAAAAATAAATTTCTTTCAAAAAGCAATAAACATATTCCTAATCTAAAACTGAGTTTGTGTATATGTAAAATCCTGTGTTTCAACTTTCCTACTGCTGCGTTGATACTACAAGAAATATGTAAAGTCCTGTGTTCCAACTTTTTCACATAAACCACCACGCAGGAGTGTAATAAAGCCATTTAATAAAAACAATATTACATAAGTGTAATAATACTTGGAAGTGATGTCATTTGCGTTATATACAAATATAGGTGCGTCAATTTAAAATGACTCTTTTTACCTGGCTGTGAATCGTTCTTATTTCGAGAAATATGAAAAGTCCTTTGTTCCAACTTACCTACTTAACTTAGCAATGAACACTGCTGTGTTGATACTATAAGAGATATGTAAAATCCTGTGTTCCAACTTCACGTTTTGAACACTGTTGCATTGATACTACAAGAGATATGAAAAATCCTGTGTTCCAATATGAACAAATAAGTAGCTCTCTTTGGTATATGGAAATGCGTCTCCCTGTTTAGAATGAATGTTTCTGAAAATGAACAAGCAAGCACCTGTCAGATAAATATCTGTTTGTGAAAATGAATAGTCTTTATGAAAATGTATGTTTCTTAGATGGATAATGATGCAGCAGTCTATATGAACATGTGTGTTTCTGAAAATGAAGAAAATGAAAAGCTGCACTAGTGGAAATATATGTTTTTGAGAAACAATGCCCTAATTCTAGAATTTGAAAAGCAAGCAGTTGTTTTTATGGAAATGAATCTTTTGTAAAATGAATAAGAAAGCAGTTGTCATTCTAGAAATATATTGACTTTTTTATCAATCTTCTAAAAGAAGACCAATGATTATCGTTCTATACATAAAATAGATCATTAAAAATCATACTTTTTGGCAGCATTTTTATCTGCAGAATATCTACGACTATTAAATCTTTTGCCAATTCGCTTTAAAATCCTTAAGCCTCTTTTAATAGAGAGTTATGAGCAAAAAAAGGAGAGATTAATTCTTATTTTGCAGTCAGGTTTAAATTTGTATATTAGCATCCTCTTGAAAATCAAGCTAGCTACTTTTATTTATTTTTTGTGTGTGCCTGTTTGATGATGAAGAATCAATTTGTTTGCCATTCTTTGATCTGAGAGAAAAACAAACACAACAATCCATTTTTAAAGCAGCCTTCAGTTTTTTTTAAAGATTCAGTATGTTATTTTTAGATAAACCATTTCATATAATTGTAAAATCAAAAGATTTAAGGTGGAAAAAAAAAACAATAAAAAAACCCCCAAAAAACATCAAAAATAAGGAAGCCCATGATACCTCTAATCTACCAGTCCAAACTCTGTATTCAAATTAGTAAAGCAAACAATTTGTTCCCTGTTCTTCTATTTTTATAACTGAATGTCACTGACATGTTATACTTAGCTCTCGGGAAGCAGTTTTGAAGAAGGCTTAACAGTGATATGATGCACTTTTCCAAGATAAAATGACTGAAATACAATGTGAAATACAATGCACTTAGTTTAAAGCAACACATAATTATTTTTTTCTGACAGCAAATAAAAACTGAAGGCTGCTTTAAGAACAATATGATAACATGTCTCATGTTCTTTACTGGAGTCAATCTGGAGTCAGTTGGTTTTTTTGTTGTTGTTGTTGTTGTTTTTTCTGTAGTTTGAGAATTTGTAACCAGCACAATATGAAAATCAATGTTCTCATAGTTACAACCAAATCGATACTTCGTCTTAAATAAATGACCGTCACTGTAACATGCCTGTGTTACATTTCCTTCATGGTAATCCAGTCATTTTAAATCAACATCAAAGAGCCTCATAAGAAAATTAAGTCAAATAAGATTATAAGTTGCTGAGTGCCTGAATAGATTGTTTGGAGCTTACTCTAAAAACTTTAAAGCTAGATGTGTATTTATTTAAGTTTAAATTTGTGAGACCTGACCTTTATTCTACATATTTTATGAGTTTTAATTGTGACTTGTCCTTGATTTTAGGTCACCTTTTCAAACTACATGTATACGGAGAGCTATACTATTTTACCTTGGCATTGGCACACATATTCTACATCCAGATTTATGGATTATATTTCTTGTGTGTTCAAATAGTTTTGCACTCTTCCATCTTTGTTACATGTACAATACTTTTCTTCATAAATTTAAAAGTGGATTTATTTTTTTGTGTGTTGGATGAAATTTTATTTCATCTCATTAGCTTCTAAAACAGACTATTCTCAAGAGTTTTGTAGCCGTTAGTGAAAATACTGTTTTTCAAGCTCACAAGATAAAATTAAATTACATTTATTTCTATTTATTTCATGATTGTTTAATGTGAAAGTTACTCTTTTTTTTCAATATTATCTATTAAATTTTAATTTCTTTCCCCAGAACAATATAAAGTTGTTCTTAATATCACCACTCACATCACTGATGACAAGGTTCATAACTCTGGCACAGATATTTTTAAAGAATTATAACCCCTTGTTTGCATAGAATTTCATGTAAATATAATGATTTACTAACTCTTTCTCCTAAATCCAAAAAGGGATTAAGATTAAACTTTTTTTCGCTCTATTACTTGTTGGTATTTGACAAAACTTGCTTGAGTACATAATGACATGAATGATAATTTTTAATGCATCATTGATAATTTTCCAACAGTAAATTGGGACATAACCTTTTCACAAATTTGGCAAAATCAAACTAAAAAAAACCAAAACAAAAAAGCCCTAATGTACTCTTCATCTAATACTTTAACTTTTCAATATCAAACACTGATGACCTCTCCATTTCAAGGGAGCTGGATATAGATAAGATAAGTGGAGTAGAGCAAAAAACTGAGTAAAATATCAATGTCCTTGAACATTATAGTTATCACCTTATTGTAGAATATTTGATCTGTGTCAGCACAATAACTTAAGTTTGACTGTACCAAGTTAGACCGACAAAGTGTAAAATCATTACAACTTTATAAACTCTTGACAATTAACCATTGACAATCTAAATAATTGTGTACATTTTGCTAATTAACTATTTGTAATATAAGTTATGTAAATTCTTTTAAACACTAAATTGAACATGAGTCATCATTATTGTTGATTCAAATATTTCTTTACAATCACATTTCGCTAAAATGATCCTTTTATATTTTAAAATTTAATAAGATATATATTTTTTTTTAAATGTTTTTTTTTTTAAAGCAAAATTTTGACATGGGGTAAAGCATTGCAGAGGGGGCTGGAAATTATTGTTCAATTATACAGTAAAATGTCACGTAACAATACTCCTAATATAGGATTATGTCCCTTTTATCATCTAATGAGGGAAAATAAGTGAAAAATGAATGGTGAACTCCTTAGTATCTAATGTGAAGTGGGTGGGGATGAGAAAACAATTAAAAACAGTCAAACCAAACATCCTTGCTTGTATCTTATGATCAAACACAGTGTTGTTATGGCAGTCAATAGAAACACAAGATATCGGCAATCTCTCGAAGTTTCGAAAAGTTCAGTTGATAAAGTACTGTATTTTGAAAAATATTTGTAAGTTTTAAATTTACCGATAAGTTTTTAATCTTTAGTTTTCATTAAAAAAAAATTCCTTTTTAATTTTATCCAAACTTAATGATGAAAATTGATTAAAAAGGAAATGCAAATATTGTCTGTAAACTTTGGTCTTTGTGTTTAATTTAGTTTTCACAAATTTATCGGCAGTATCAAAAAAAAAAAAAGTTTCCTATTTTACAGCAAAGAGCACAATACTCACTCATAACACAAACAGGGAACAAGAAATACTATTGATTTTTAGATAACAAAAACTATTTTTTGATAGTGGCATTTTTAAATTTAGCAAAGTTTTTGACTTTTCTTTTCATCTTGAATCGTACGATTTATTTTGTAAATGACTCTCCTATATAGGAAGTTTGATAAGTAGCGTGGAAGATTTGGAATTTAAAGATTTAGTCATTTGATTAAAATTGTCTATATATATTCGGTTTATATCTATACAGTGTTAGCAGTAACCACGTGTAGCTAGCAATGATGAAGGAGTTTGGATTACTTTCATTAATTAAGTGAGACATCAAGGAAAAATGTCCAGGTAATTTTTAATAATTACTTTAATTTGTACTGAATTGTAATTTTCAACAAGATATGTTTGTAAAACATGTATGCCCCCTATCAGCAGCCAAATAGTCATGTGATAAGGTTATTATGTATGACTTCTGACCCAGTGATCAAACAATTAATAAGGGTTATCAAGTATCTACTGGTCATGACCTTAACCTTTGACCCCTTGACCCAAAACTCAATACGGGTCATCTGCTGGTCACGACCAATCATCATACAAAGTTTGAAGTTCCTATGCCTAAGCGTTTTTAGTTAATTGATCGGAAACCGTTTTTACCTACAAGGTCAATGTGACCTTGACCTTTGACCACTTGACCCCAAAATCAATAGGTCATCTGCTGGTCATGACCAATCACTATACCAAGTTTGAAGTTCCTAGGCCTAAGGGTTCTTTAGTTATTTATCGTAAACCGTTTTAACATACATGGTCAATGTGACCTTGACCTTTGACCCTAAAATCAATAGGGGTCATCTGCTGCTCATGACCAATCACCATACCAAGTTTGAAGTTCCTAGGCCTAAGGGTTCTTTAATTATTGATCAGAAACCGTTTTTACTTACAATGTCAATGTGACCTTGACCTTTGACCCCTTGATCCCAAAATCAATAGGGGTAATCTGCTGGTCATGACAAATCACCATGCCAAGTTTGAAGTTCCTAGGCCTAAGCGTTCTTAAGTTATTGATCAGAAACCGTTTTTACTTACAAGGTCAATGTGACCTTGACCTTTGACCCCTTGACCCAAAACTCAATAGGGGTCATCTGCTGGTCACGACCAATCATCATACAAAGTTTGAAGTTCCTAGGCCTAAGCGTTTTTAGTTAATTGATCGGAAACCGTTTTTACCTACAAGGTCAATGTGACCTTGACCTTTGACCCCTTGACCCCAAAATCAATAGGTCATCTGCTGGTCATGACCAATCACTATACCAAGTTTGAAGTTCCTAGGCCTAAGGGTTCTTAAGTTATTGATTGGAAAGCATTTTAACCTACAAGGTCAATGTGACCTTGCCCTTTGACCCCTTAACCCCAATATCAATAGGGGTCATCTGCTGGTCATGACCAATCACCATACCAAGTTTGAAGTTCCTAGGCCTAAGGGTTCTTTAGTTATTGATCGGAAACCGTTTTTACCTAAGAGGTCAATGTGACCTTGACCTTTGACCCCTTGACCCCAAAATCAATAGGGGTCATCTGCTGATCATGACCAATCACCATACCAAGTTTGAAGTTCCTAGGCCTTAAGGTTCTTTAGTTATTGATCGGAAACCGTTTTTGCTTACAAGGTCAATGTGACATTGACCTTTGACCCCTTGACCCCAAAATCAATAGGGGTCATCTACTGGTCATGACCAATCACCATACCAAGTTTGAAGTTCCTAGGCCTAAGCGTTCTTTAGTTATTGATCGGTAACCGTTTTTATTTACAAAGTCAATTTGACCTTGACCTTTGACCCCTTGAACCCAAAATCAATAGGGGTTATCTACTTGTCATGACCAATCACCATACCAAGTTTTAAGTTCCTAGGCCTAAGGGCTCTTTAGTTATCACTCGGAAACCATTTGGTCTACGGACCGACGGACCGACAAGTGCAAAGCAATATACCCCCTTTTCTTCGAAATGGGGGCATAACTATATATGATTTCAATATCAGAAATTCTGCCTTATGTTCTAACCACCTCAATTTGTTTAATTTGATTGAATTTTGAACTGTCACATAAGTTTGATTTTTCTGTATTTAGATATTCAATAGTTAGCAGCAAACTGTAATATTATAAAGACTATACAATTTTCAGGTTTGTATGTTGGTAGAGTCTCAGGTCAGACTTCACAATGTTATAATGTTTAAGTCAGACTTCACAATGTTCAGGTTGGCATGTTGGTAGAGTCTCAGGTCAGACTTCACAATGTTAAGGTTGGTACAGACTTCACAATGTTCAGGTTGGCATGTTGGTAGAGTCTCAGGTCAGACTTCACAATGTTCAGGTTGGCATGTTGGTAGAGTCTCAGGTCAGACTTCACAATGTTCAGGTTGGCATGTTGTAGAGTCTCAGGTCAGACTATACAATGTTCAGGTTGGGCTGTAGAGTCTCAGGTCAGACTTCACAATGTTCAGGTTGGCTTGTAGAGTCTCAGGTCAGACTATACAATGTTCAGGTTGGCCTGTAGAGTCTCAGGTCAGACTATACAATGTACAGGTTGGCATGTAGGTAAAGTCTCAGGTCAGACTATACAAAGTACAGGTTAGCATGTGGGTAGAGCCTCAGATCAGATTACATAATGTTCAGGTTGGCCTGTAGAGCCTCAGGTCAGACTATACAATGTTCAGGTTGACCTGTAGAGCCTCAGGTCAGACTACATAATGTTCAGGTTGGCCTGTAGATTCTCAGGTCAGACTATACAATGTTCAGGTTGGTATGTCGGGGTAGAGTCTCAGGTCAGACTATACAATGTACAGGTTGGCATGTGGGTAGAGTCTCAGGTCAGACTATACAATGTTCAGGTTGGCCTGTAAAGTCTCAGGTCAGACTATACAATGTTCAGGTTGGCCTGTAGAGTCTCAGGTCAGACTATACAATGTTCAGGTTGGCCTGTAAAGTCTCAGGTCAGACTATACAATGTTCAGGCTGACCTGTAGAGTCTCAGGTCAGACTATACAATGTTCAGGTTGGCCTGTAGAGTCTCAGGTCAGAATACATAATGTTCATGTTGGTATGTGAGTAGAGTCTTAAGTCAGACTACACAATGTTCAGGTTGGTATGTGGGTAGAGTCTTAAGTCAGACAACACAATGTTCAGGTTGGCATGTAGGGTCTCGGGTCAGACTGCATGGTGTTCAGGTTGGCCTGTGTGTAGATTGTCAGATGGGACTGCACAATGTTTAAGTTGGCCGGTTTGTTTATTCTCAGTTTGGCCTGTAGAATCTGGTCAGCTGGACTATATAACTTTTTTAGTTCTTGGTGTACTGTCTTCATACTTGGCCACAACAATTTTTTCGACAATACCTTCGAGTAGACTAAATCAGGCTAAACTTAAATGACCTTAACCTTCCAGGTCAAATTTTTAATTTTTGCTTGATTTAGCAGATTTTTGCTGTAAGTGGCTATAACTTTGTTATTTTTGAATGGATTGTAAGATCTGTAAGATAATTATAGTGTATTCTTTGCCAAAATATCATACATGTATTTCACTGACCACCTGTTAATATTAGCTAATCAATTTTTAACAGTATCACTCCATGTGCATAGTGATAAATACTAGGTTCATGTAAGGTCATATAAGGTCAGTGTTCTGCTTTATACATTGATGATGCAGATGTAATGTTGACTGCACAGAGGTGCAGGGTGGCCTGACTTGATCATTACGTCCCACGGATCATACCTTTTTTCAATTTTTTTATATTTTTGGCATAAGCCATTTAGAGGCTTAAGATTATGTTAAGGTAAGTAAAACTTTTCCTGAATTTATTAATAGCATATTCTACTCACCTTGGCATCAACTTTGGTATCATCGTTGAAGGTCACTGAATTATTGCCCTTTGCAAAGTCAAACCATTTTTACTATCAGTTATTATGCAATCATTGAGAGTTTCTGAGCTTGCTGTCTTTTTTGCTCCTTTTGTTCTTGTCTATCTTTGTTTTATACTATGTTTTTTGGCTGTTCAAAATATTCATCCTTAAATTCAAATGAAAGGATCTCATTTGTCAAGATTTATTGAGAAATAGAACAAATATTTTCTTGATGACTCTTTTAACCATATTTAAACCTTTAGCCAGCAGGCAAAAACTAATTGAGCTGTGTCATGACAAAATCAACATAATGGGTTTGCAACCAGCATGGATCCAGACCAGCCTGCGCATCTGTGCAGTCTGATCAGGATCCATGCTGTTCGCTATCGGTTTCTCTAATTGTTATAGAGTTGTAAGCAAACATCATGGATCCTGATCAGACTGCGCGGGTGCGCAGGTTGGTCTGGATCCATGCTGGTCGCAAACCCATTATGTTGGTTTTGTCATGACGCAGCTCAATTATACCAGTGCAGACTAAGATCAGCTGGTAATTCTGTGCTGTCTGATTAATTTAGGTATCATACTGAAACTTGGAATACTTGTTTACCATTTTTAAACAAAGTACAGTTGTGGGCACAATTTCAAGCAATATTCTTTATGAGTTATATTAAGACTAAAATGATAATTTTGTTCTACGAATATTATTTTGAACCCCTATAAAAGGTTAAATGCATATCATTAATTCATGAATAAAATTATTTGAAAATGATAAACAATTTAGGCTTCACTAGTGCTAGCAAAAACAGATTCTATGCATGCAACCAGTGCACACCAAGATCAGCCAGTCTATCTATACTATCTGATCATGGTCTGCACTCAGTGCACATTTTGAAATTTTCCCTAAAAATGATGAATGGTTTTGTCCAGATTGAAAGATAGACAAGTCCATTTAAGATATTTAGCGAGGTAAAGAAGAGGAAAAACAAATTTATATGGTTGAGAAGTTATTAGAGCATGTAGAAAATATTGAGTAAACAGATCATTCCTGAAGTCAGGTGTAACACTTACACCTGTGTATCAGTCTTCATTTATGGGCAGTTTTAAATCATTTTAAGTAATTGTTCATTCTTAATAAACTTAAAATGCAAGAAACTTATCTGTACTAATCTAAACACTGATTAACCTAAATGATATATAACAAATGTTTAACGTATTTTTTTTTTGTCAAATTATTTTCCTTCAATTATTACATGGTGTACATAGCATGAGAAGATATTTGGGATATTTTTTCTTACTTGTGTACTATGTGCTACACCCTTGAAAAAATCTTCTCAAGTATCATATAAACATTGCCAGAAAAGGTTAAGTTAAATTAGACCACTTTTGTAGTTTAAATAAGTTTTGGATACAGTAAATAATAGCAGCTTTCCTTATTGTGTTAAATAAAAGAGCCAGGTATTACAATTTACAAGGAATATACATTAACTGAAAAAAAAAACCTTACTGGTATTTATTGTTTAGCCTTTAATCTCTGGTGCAAATGCAGAATTTTTTTAGGATTATTGTAAATTCATATTTTCCAGAGAGGGTTATGAATTCTTAGGGAGTCCATAGTCATATGAAATAAATTTTCACTACATTTTGGGTGATTTTTGTTAAAAAATGTAAGTTAACAAACTTTAAAACTGATGCATGCTTGATTAAAAACCTTTATTTGGTGATATTTTGGGTGATGATTATAAAGCAATATTTTTAAAGCTTTTCAAAAAATTATATACATATTAATAATTATGATAATATTATGGGCTTTATCTACCTACCAATTGGTTGATTTTTGAAGAAAGAACTAAGATAAGAAATGAAAATATCAATCTTTCTGTCATTTAATGCTCCTCATCACCTAATGTTTGAATCCTGTATCAAGGATGTTGCTTAAATTATTTTTGTTCAACAATAATGTCACAACATATATATTCTTTTATGCATGTTAACTTTCTTGCATACTAATTTGTGCTTATTAACCCAAGTAGAACCACCAACATTTCATATGGGCTCCAGTCAAAGTGAGTTGCATTTAGAATTCAAACATTTTAACTAAAAGGTTTGAACTAATGCAACCTGACTTTGACCAGAGTATATACTGATCAAGTGTTTGAAAAAAAGCTTCACACATTTAATTGCAAAATTTACAGTTTTATTTATTTCAGAAAACGTATTGTTTGCTATGTATGGGCGACTTGAGGAAGATTTGAGAAGTACAGATTCTTTCGATATGATTGATAAAAAGACAAAAAGTTCACGCTCGTCAAAAAATGCCGTTGACACTGAATTTGATCATGTTGACATTGACAATAGTGAAGTAAACCTGAAGAATGATGAAGTAAATATGAAGAATGTTAAAGTAAACATGGGCAATGGGGAATTAAACATGGGAAATGGTAAGGTAAATGTGGAAAATGGTACTGTTAATATTGACAATGGTGGACAAAAGATGGTCAATAGTCAAATAAACATGGGTACTAAAGAAATGGACTTGGGGAATGGTGAATTAATGAAGACTGCAGATGAGTCTCTCTCATCAAATGGAAATCATGATGTTGGATTGAGCAATGGTTGTAAACATTATGATTTAGCGATTGATGCAGACGACAATGTAAAGAATAGTGAAGTTAATCTCGACAATGTTGAACAGTATAAAGTGTACAAGTCTCGCTGGTTCATGTTGTTTGTCGTCTGCTGCCTTAACTTATCAAATGCCATGGTAAAGTACATTTTTAAAAAATCAAACAGTCTTAAAAGTGCAAAATATGCGATAATAGATATAAATGATTACATAATGTTGAATATTGACTTTGTTTTTTCTTTAAATTTGTAAAATTCTGCTTTATATTGGAAATGTCAAAATTAAATTCTACACATTTTATGTTGTCTAATGGATATTTCTATCAAAGTCATATAAAAAATGATCATTTTCTGTATTTCTTTGATGTTTTTTTTTCATCTAGAGTGATTCAAAGTAGTTCTACTACATAATGAAATTAAATGGTTCATGGCTGAGTGGTTTAAATGCCTTGGACTAGTAATCTAAGGACCAGGGGCAAGCCGTTGTTTCATTGACCAAGAAACTTTACACTTATTGTTGATTCCAGGAACAGATTTGAGAATTCTTTAAATTAATTCTGAATGAACTAATAAATCGTTAAGATGGTCACCTATGTTAAACTTAATTCAGAGGTCAATAAAATCTGCTGCAAGACAAGAACTTTGTATTTCACTGTATACCATCTGAGCTGCATCATTTCCTTCTTATAAGAGCTGAATTTATGACACATGCCGTTTTATTACCAAATCATAAAATCATAGTTTGATCCTTGGTCAGGCCACAAGTTTATTAATGTATGAAACAAGCCTAAGATTATAAGCATTATTGGTCAGTGTGCCTTGTCACTATTGTGTGTTTCAGATGTGGATAACATTTGCTGCCGCAGCTGACACCACCATCACATTCTATGGTATAACTTCCTTACAGCTGAACATGCTTTCCATGACATTTATGTTTGCTACAGTTCCTCTAGGTTTTGTGGCATCCTGGGTTTTAGATACCTTTGGACTTCGTACAAGTGTAAGTATTACAATTCTGCTTTTGTTTTGGTTTGTTAATTAACGAAGGACGTCCGTGGCCAGGTGAATAAAGTTGTTGTCTTCAAACCACTTCACTCACTGCTGTGGGTTTGAATCCGACATGACTTTGGATTCTTTCATGTCACAGTGCGGAAGCTATCCAGCTATCTTACGGAATGTTGATGGCTCTACTCAGTTGCCTTCTTGCCTGAAATAATGCACCGAGGGCACCTGAGGTCTTCCTCCACAATTAAAGTTGCCATATGACATTGATACTGTGTTGGTATGATACATGTATGTAAAACTCAACCAAAAACAAAAAAACAACAAAGTTTCATAACCATCAGATTATTGTTGAAAACAAAGCTCTGTGTGGCAAACCTGATAATGACTATATTACTATACAAGAGCATTTGTTTTGATAAATGTTAACTCTTTGCATTTTTTTTGTATGTGACTCTGATGGCATAATTATAAACAGGTGTTTCGAAGTCATCTGTACTTAAGATACCTTTAGCTTTATACATGTGCGTAAGTTTTCATAAAATTTGGTTGCCAGTTTGCTTTTTGTATATGCATGAGTATTGTTGAGAAGAAAGCTCTTAAGACTTCTTAAACTAGGTACCTTTGAAAGTAAATGATAAAATCAGCTGCCTGTAACATTACTAACAGAACCAACAGAGAATTGCTGAAAACAGGGCAATGTGACATAAGCTCAACAGTTGTTACTGATGGCCATCCAAGTACTTGAGTTTGACATTGTATCCCTTACTCACTCAGAGAAAAAAAAAGATGAAAAAAAAACTATCAAAGAACTGTCCAAATTTGGAGTCTTAAAGTAAATAATAGAAAACAGGACTGCATTATGTAATGAAAGAAAGAAAATTCATATTCTCTTATGTAAGTTATTTTAAAGGATTGTCTCAATCTGAATAGAAATACTTTTTTTTATAGGAAAAGAACAATAGTTTAATAAAGGCTGATGATCAGGAATTTTATGCATCTTAGTTAGGAAGCAAAAACATAACTATGTTTAAGCAATAGGAATGCCTCTGTTTAAGGGTTACTAATTACTATATCAGGAAAAAAATGACCAGTATCAGTAAAAAGACTGAATTTCCATGCCTGTCTCATATCTAAGGGTAAAATCTTATGGAAAAAAACCAAAACAACAACATTTTATAGAAAGGTTGCAAGGTGTACAGTTTTGGTCTCAATATTTATTATGGCTAACTATGAATGTATGTGTTGGAAAAAAAGTTGAATACCCTTGAATAACTTTCTTAGCATGGGACTGAATTGATTAATGTAGAAAATGGTCTCCGCTAAACAGAATTATCGGTACCAGAATAACAAAATATCCGAATATTTACAAACAAGAAATGATAATACAAACAGGATGCAATATATTGTCTTAGAAACTTTTTAATACACATTACGTGATAATATTATCCTCTCCTACAGGGTTTAAAATGGTTTTGAAGATACTTCATCTGTTAAAATACATTCAAATACATGTACATTTAGTTGGTATTATAATATTTTTGTGTCTGGTAAAGCATTCTAATAGTTGGTATAGCATAAAATTATTATACTGGGTATATTAGGTTGTATTCTAATAGCTGGTATAACAAAATTATATTTGATATACCATTGTTATAGTTGGTATATCTTATATTGTATTCTAATAGCTGGATATTGTATTCTATAATAGCTGGTATAACAAAATTATATTTGATATACCATGATAATAGTTGATATATCCAATATTGTATTCTTATATCTAATATCTAGTAAAACATTATTGTATCTGGTTCAGCATACAACATATTTAGTATCAGTGGTATTGCGTTCTTACAGTTGAGGCATTGCTGCAGTCAGAAAATTTTAACATAGGCCATAATTTTTTTTTATTTTTAATGGATTGACTTCATACTTGTTCACAGCAATCCTTTGAACATGACCTGCACATAGACCAAATTGATCATGAGCTTCATACATCAATGACCTTGACATTGTAGTTCAAATGAATGCATATGACAAAACTAACATGATGATTAATTCAAATATGACATTTACCTGTAATTGACCTTGACCATGAAGGTCAAATATGAAATTTGAATTTTATTTGTTACAGAAAAGATGTGTTTTTTTAGGAGTACTCTCTACAATAATATTCTCCCTCTGATGTGTTTAGAAAAAAGAAAATCAATTTTTTGAATATGGTAAACAATATAATAACTTCTTATGTATGTATTGATATGATTGAGTTACAATATCAATTTGTCAATATCTCATATGCTAAATCTATAATGACAAAGATAAGCTGAGTTCAACATTTCAACATATTGTAAAAGAGTATAGACAAGATCTGAAATTAGAAAATCTCATATCTCTATTTCTACATAATAAAAAGAAAACTTGCAAATATAAAGGCACATTATGCCTCAGAAAAAAAATCCTTCTTTAGAAAGGGAAACATGAGTTTCATAATGTTTAAATAGTGGTTTTTGATTAGTAAGATGCTTATGAATTTAGCACTGAATATGAAATTATTTGTCATCAAATTATCAAAATGTAAACAAATTAGCTTTTTGACTTAAATTTCATCACTATAACTGTACTGATTGCAAGAGAGCAACAGTTCCGGAAATTGACCAATAAGTAACTTTCAAGAAATTTTAACACAGCACCAAAACTAAAATGCTTTTGATTAAATTAACAAAAAAGTGTTTCTGGGACATAATGGGCCTGTAAAACTGACAGAAACTTTGAACAAAACATTTTTATTCATGAAGTATTTAATACAGAGAAATGACAGAGTTATGAGTCATACAGAGTTATGATTCTTTATATTACCATTATATGACAAGATTCCGGAACCATGAATAATCTAGGAGAATATAAGCAACGGCATGAACTGAGCA
Source organism: Ruditapes philippinarum (assembly GCF_026571515.1). Classification (NCBI taxonomy): domain Eukaryota; kingdom Metazoa; phylum Mollusca; class Bivalvia; order Venerida; family Veneridae; genus Ruditapes; species Ruditapes philippinarum. The sequence continues at coordinate 62,809 of NW_026865561.1, forward strand.
CAAACTTACATAACAAGCACATTATAATTATAGCATGATCACGAAATATTTTCTATTATGTAAGACAATATTCCAATAAATCTACATATTGTTTTTAGATCTACTCAGTTTATTATCATACTTGAAAATAAGGATGAAAAAGCAAGGTTATATAATTATGAGGGAACGTTCCTATGAAAAGAGCATTGACTTATTTGTACAATTATGTGACATTCCACATAGTCATCATCAACAAGACTGTATAGACATTTAAAAACTTTTAAAAAGTAAAATGAGGAAAAAAAATACTTTCAATACTTAATACTTTCAAAAAAAAAAACCTGTCAAAACTCAGTTCTTTATAAAACAGCTTTCACACAATATACAAGCTACAAGTGGGTAGTTGCAGGTTTGAAAATGCCAATTCAACAATGAAAATCTTACAATGTCAAAACTAAAGTCTGGACCTTTCCTTTTATGAGTTTCAAACCTCTATGAAGTGGGAAGCAGAGATACAATAAGCAAATTTTGTCCATTAAGTACAATTGGCATTTTCTTCAGGCAAATGTTTTAAGTTTTTTAAGGTTCTGACCAGTGCTAATGCCAATGTAAGTTTTATCAGATTCAGTATACATGTTTAGCTGCTGATTTCTTGTTTTTTAATTTTGATAATTTATACACAATAGAATATAAAACAGTCTTGGACAGATTCCTATTCATAGCAGAAGCATTTAACATTTAATCAAAGCAGTCAAAAAATCAAAGGCAGACATGAAATTAAAGCCAGACATTATAAAAGGCAGACATAAAATCAAAGACTGACATAAAATCAAAGGCAAACATTATGAAAGGCAGATATAAAATCAAAGGCAGATACAAAATCAAAGGCAAACATTATGAAAGGCAGAATATAAAATCAAAGGCAGACAGTTTAAAGGAAGTATTGATGAACCATATGTGCAAAGATGCCATTAGGAGGCACATTACATAATCTTTGTAATTTTTGTGACCTCTTGTACTTAATTATGTCAAGATTTATTATCACAAGTTGATAAATTAACAGATCAATACCCAAACTTTTGTCCCTTGTTTCAAATAAAAAAGAAATAATGAAAAAATTATTATATCTTAAACATGAGTCTTTAAAAGGGAAACAACTCCTAAACCAATTTTAATGCAAACTGAAGTAGTTTCCCTTTGAACTGTATAAAACATATTTTAATTTACATTATTTGATCAACAAACTTTCTTTGCATATTTCAGCTGCTGATATCAGCTTGGCTTAATGGTATTGGTGGCTTATTGAGGAACATAAGTACATTGGATGTTATACCAGCAGACCACGCCTACACAGTCCTTCTGATTGGTCAGATTTTAGCAGCTTGTGCCCAGCCATTTGTGATGTTTGCACCGACAAAATTGGCAGCACTTTGGTTTCCAGAAAATCGTCGTGCAACTGCTAACATGATTGGAAGCATGAGTATGATTTCCTTAAATTGTGTTATGGATTTGCCCTGCTTTGACTTTGGAACGTTCCATTCAAAGTTTAAGGGTTTTCAATATCTAAATTTAGCTAACAATGTTCAGTATAGAGCTTTAGATCGACTGCTCAGGTATATAGACTGGTTTGGTACTATACTGTGACAAACGCTAATCATTTTTAAAGTTTGAACACCAGAGAGTAAGAAAATAGTTGGGTTTTTTTCTTCAATTTTAAGTTGTGGGGTTATGAATGGTGGTGGTCATTTTTCATATAACCTGTAGTGTATCTTAATTCATAGCAAAATAGACAAGCAATAGATGTTAACCAAAGCTCCGCAAATGTGGGGTTTTCCCAGCTTATCTGCCAGTACAAACTTTTAATGTTATAGCTTCACAGTGCACTACCTGTCACAATAGATTAAGTGTCAACCTTCTAAGCTGTAACTGTAAGTTTGTTTGTACCATACGGATTAGCTGGGAAAAATTCAAATATTCTTATTTCAGGAGTTAGTCTATTACTAACCATGTTTTGTTAATTTTACAAGTATTATCAATTGTGCATATCTATTAAGTGTCTGCATAAAGTCTTGACATAATTTTAACTTGATAATTATCTTGTGTTTTAATTTTCAGTGAATCCACTAGGAAACATGGTAGCTTTTATTATAGTCCCATTGGTAGTAGAGGATGTTTCTGATATACCTTTAGCTGTAAGTCTTTTATAACAAACCTCTCATTATATTATTGTGATTTTGTTATAACCACCAAATTTGTAACTGAAATTTTTGAATACCACCAAGTTAAAGAATACCACCAAATTTAAAGCACAGGTCTCACTCAATTATAGTGAATTGTTTTAATACTACCAAGTTTGCAATTGAAATGTTGGCATGGTCCTCACTTAAATTTAGTAAACTGTTTTAATACCACCAAATTTATAATTGAAATTTTTGCACAGTTGTCACGGTCCTTTGAGATGAAAAAAACACAGTTAAAATATTAACTAAAGTTGGTCTGAAATAATTATCTAATTTTTGTCTTGTTTCATCAAGAAAGCTATGAGTAAAAATGATTTTGAAGTTTATATATATATGAAAAACATTGTTATTGATCTTAATTGATAGGGATCAATTATAACATTGATAGAAATGATTGTCTAATAAGAAACATTTATTTTGTATATTGAAGTTATGGATAGTATCTGCGCCTGCTTTTTTCATCACCATAGTGACGACCTTTGGTGTAAGAAGGTCAAGGCCACCAACACCACCATCACCCAGTGCAGGGGAAGTAAATCAACCTTTCAAAGATGGTTTAAAACAGGTAGGCCAAAACTAAATTGAATAAACACAACAGCAACACACAAAAAAAGAAACCAATTTGCTACTATTTATTCATATGATACAGAAAATACTGTCAAATTTGAACTGCTGCTTTTGTTGTCTTCAACCCTTGGAGTAAATGAATTGCAAGTGTTAAATGAACTTTAAGGTTTTGCAAGAAGTCCATCAGCCAGAATTATAATTAGAGTCTGTATCTAATTTAACTTCTTTGACCTTGAAATCTGATCATTTTCTCTGAAACAAATTTGTTAAACAAAAAGGTTACCAACATTCCTACTTTGTGAAGGTCTTAAATTCAGTTTCATGCACGTTTGTAACGTCGCTTTTCATTGGACAGTTGTGACGTTTAATAATTTTATATACACGGCTGATGTCGATTCATAAAGGAATCTCGCTTAATTCTTCTAAAAATGATGCTAAGTATGCTGTATTATAAATTTGTTTATAACATTTCTGACAGGTTATATGGCCGTATATAAACGGTTGTTTGCAATATAACCCTCGCCTAGCTGCTCGGGTTATATTTACAAACAACCATTTATATAGGGCCATATAACCTGTCAGAAATATTTATAATAAACACTGTTGCACATATACTCACGGATGGCCTGAATGTGTCAGCTCTTAACAATATTTAACAACATGGATTTTCCTGTTTGGTTTTATTGATAAAAAAATTTGATAAAAGAAGAGGCTAAAATGATAATGAAATGAAAGGCTTTATAATTAAAAGAGGTGCTTGATAATTGAAGGAAAGCTTGATAATAAAGGAGGGTTTGATAATGAAAGAGACTTTAAAGCCATATGCCTCCAGATAAGTCAAAATATTTCAATAAAATCAAACTTGAGAAAAATGAACTAAGTTATAAGGAAAAGTAAACGGTTTCAAGATTCAAGTAATATTTCACATAATATGTGCGTTTAATGACTGATTTTTCAGTATTTACAACTAAATTTCTACTGCGTTTCTAACGCAGTAAGGGCTATTTATGCATATTTGACCACATTTTGGTAATTTACATGGTTTGTTAGTACCATTGATAATGTGTTAATTTTTTCCTTTTGGTTACTTCACAATATTACACATTCAAATAAATTTTCAAAATTTTCATGAAAATTAGTAAGAATCTGGAGGGGTGCTTCTTTAATAATGAAAGAAGGTTTGATACTCAAGCATAGATTCTAATGCCTCAAACTAGTTATCTAAGGATTGCTATCTGCATGGGTTCGAACACTGATAGGGACGAGCTGTTGCTTCCTTGAACAAGAAACTAAACACAGTGTGTCTATAAGCTTCCTGCACAAACAAACTAAAATAAATTCTGTAAACCAACAATAATAACAGACCTGATAACAACAATAACTACAAACCTCAAACCAACAATAATAATACATCTGAGATTATGATAATAAGGGACCTAATAATAACAACAAAAGACCTAGTCACAATTAAATAACAGACTTTCACCACATCTGACCATACTTTATTTTGTTGGGTGGATAACATTATTACTTTGAAATGAAAATGCCTCATATCAACAAGGGAGATTTTGAAATTTAATTCAAGGCAACTGAACATATTACCTAAAAAGTTTAGGTTTTTAAGCTAATGTCTTTTTCAGCAGTAATACGAATACAAATACAAAAACTTCTTTTATGCTTGTAATAGCCAGTAAAACTGGAATTTCCATGGAATTAAATCCATATGGGTCACAGTATATCATTCAGACTTCAGTAATCTTTATCAAAATAAACAAAATAAACATATCATGCTTGCTACATTTAAGAAAGATTTTTTTAAAAAACAGGGGAGGTAATAAAGATACAATTTCAACAGTTTTTCAATTTGAGTTGTACACCTTACCCAGGCAATAAATTAACAAACACCTTAATAAGTGGATCAAGAATATCAGAATTTGCAAAGATTATAAATATTTTGTACTATCAGCTATTGCAAAACAACATTTGGATTTTTGTAATTTTCATCAATTGTTTAAAATCACTTTTATTTTAAAATGGTGTTTTTCTAATTATGTTTTCTTTTTCTCTTCAGATTATAGTTAACAAGAACTATATGATATTAAATATTGGGTTTGGAGCTGGTTTGGCCCTGTTTACAGCCCTTGCATCATTCCTGGAACAAATACTCTGTCCTAGAGGATACTCAGATGTATGTTAAGTACATTTGTTTAAATTTATTATACGAAATTGCTTAACTGCAATTAGTTTTCAGCCTATGCCAACAGTACACAGGCCTGCCTGAACATCTGTGCTGTCTGACCTGGCCTGAGATCTACATGTTTACTATTGACTAAAGTAAGGTCAAATTTTGAAACATCAGAATGAAACTTGAAACAAAGTTCATGGAGTATAATTTGATTCATGTATGAAGTTTGTAGGTTATATAAAAAATAAATGTATTATAAAATTGTTTGTAATGGTTGGTTCAAGCCAGCAAGACTAATTGTTTCTTCACAAGACACCAGTTACTGTTGATCACTTTAAATTTATGGGATAAAATTTTCAAGAAAAGTTTATTCGCAACATGATTATTTCGCCTTTTTCTGCCTTTCATGAACTTTCTCAAATTTATGTAGTTCCATGAAACTTCAATGTTTGGGTTCAATGTCTGGTTCAAATATCCTACAAGTCTAAAAATCTTCAAAAATCAAGCTCAAATGAAAAATCTTTTAATTATAATCTCCACATTTTAACATAGTTATCACATTTACGTTATTAACATTTTCAATATTTCTATAACCACCAGGATTTTGCTGGTATATGTGGAGCACTCATGATAGTTCTAGGAATGGTGTTGTCTGCTGTTGCTGGTGTTTATGTTGATAAGACTAAGCAGTTTGATGAAGTTCTCAAAGTTTCATTAAGTCTAGCTGTTCTGTCAGGAATTGCCTTCACACAGGTAAATTGGGCACTGAATTTTTTGTATTTTGACTTTCCAGGGATCAAAAGATTTCAGAAAATACTAGATATTATATCAAAATTATGGTGGCTGATTTGTGCCATTCGTGTTTTCACCCCGCGACCCCGCCAAAGTCGAGAATTTACAAGTTAAAATGGCGGTTGTGCCAAGGGAGGGGGCAAGGGGGCAGGAGTAGGTGGGATGGGGGGGATCTGAGCAAGATTTAAGAAATAAAACTACAGGGTCGCGGGACGAAAACACGCTAATTAGAGGGGGCCTTAAGGTCCCTTATCTTCATTTGATAATTAAAACTTTGCCAAGCATTCCTCGCAAATTAGCGCGTTTTCATCCCGCGACCCCGCCTAGCGAAAAGTCAATAATTAACAAGTTAATGGTTTTCATCCGCAACCAACCTTTTTATTTCTTAAACCTTACCTCGCGCCCTCACTAATTAGCATGTTTTCACTGGGACCACGCCCCTGCCATTTTAACTTGTTATTTTTCTATTTTTCGCTTCGCGGGTCCCGGGGCGAAAACACAAATGGAACAAATCAGCCACCATACAAAATGCTTACATGATGCTGGTGCTGTCGATGTTAAAAATAGCAAAATAAAATTTCTTGGAGATATTAAAGAGAAGTTTGAGTGGGTAAAGATTAGTAGATTTCAGTAATTACTGATAAAGTTTAAGAGGATGGAGCATGTTGCCACAGTTGTGGTTTATTTGGTCTTGAGTGCTGCATAAACTACACTAAATGGTTTATTCTTTATATTTTATGTAAAGTGGATATTTTTGTAAGTGTCTACAAAGACTCTGCATGAATATGTTAACAAAGTAGTTTTTGAAGCCAACTGTTATAGAATTTAATTGTTCTCAACTTCACATCTTAAAAGATAGTGACATATATGAATACATTTTGTACATTGT
>NW_026865562.1:0-124565 GCF_026571515.1 Ruditapes philippinarum
AATGACTTATTTATTATCATGTTTGTTAAATATTTGTACCATACTTTAAATGCCCTACGGACACGTATTTCCATACCGTAATAATATCTCTATTTTAACCTTCAACAAGCTTTTTATTACTTGTTATAACACATGAATCATACCGTAGCCAGCCAATGAAAATGAAGGTTAAAATTTTGTTCCAAATTATATATACTATTGCTTAGAAGTTAGATATTGGAAACCAAAATTCTACATTGAATTTTCACTAAGCTTTGAACAAACTGTGTTTAAATATTAAACAGCATAAAGAATTATTCTTATATCATCATTTGGTCGGACGGAAAATGCTGACTTTATTAACTGTATCAACTGTATGTGTAATTAAAATTCAAGTTTTTCATGAAGAACACACCAGCTTATTAGCACTTTTTTGTAGAAAGTTAATTTTTATAGCAATTAATACATTTGTTGCTGTTCAGAAATCTGTGTGTTGTATAAATCTCGTACATGTGTATATTCAGTAATATCCAAGATTGTTTAATAGCCTACGGAACTCAGTAGCTGTTTTGTTATATCAAGCTGTTTTAGCATGGAACGATGTAATTGTTTTTATGTAACAAGTTGTTTTAGTATGGAACGCTGTAGTTGTTTTGATATAACAAGTTGTTTTAGTATGGAACGCTGTAGTTGTTTGATATATTAAGCTGTTTAAGTATGGGACCATGTAGTTTTTTCGATATATCAAGTTGTTTTAGTATGGGACGATGTAGTTTTTTCGATATACATGTATTAAGCTGTTTTAGTATGGAACGATGTAATTGTTTTTATGTAACAAGTTGTTTTAGTATGGAACGCTGTAGTTGTTTTGATATAACAAGTAGTTTTAGTATGGAACGCTGTAGTTGTTTGATATATTAAGCTGTTTTAGTATGGGACGATGTAGTTTTTTGATATATCAAGCTGTTTTAGTATGGAACAATGTAGCTGTTTTGATATATCAAGTTGTTTTAGTTTGGAACGATGTGGCTGTTTGATATATCAATTTGTTTTAGTTTGGAACGATGTGGCTGTTTTAATATATTAAGCTGTTTTAGTATGAAACGCTGTAGCTGTTTTTATATATCAAATTGTTTTAGTTTGGAAAGATGTGGCTATTTGGATATATCAAGTTGTTTTAGTTTGGAACGATGTAGCTGTTTTGATATATCAAGCTGTTTTAGTATGAAACGCTGTAGCTGTTTTGATATATCAAGCTGTTTTAGTATGGAACGATGTAGTTTTTTCGATATATCAAGCTGTTTTAGTATGGAACGATGTAGCTGTTTTGATATATCAAGTTGTTTTAGTTTGGAACGATGTGGCTGTTTTAATATATTAAGCTGTTTAAGTATGAAACGCTGTAGCTGTTTTTATATATCAAATTGTTTTAGTTTGGAAAGATGTGGCTGTTTTGATATATCAAGTTGTTTTAGTTTGGAACAATGTGGCTGTTTCATATATCAAGTTGTTTTAGTTTGGAACGATGTAGCTGTTTTGATATATCAAGTTGTTTTAGTTTGGAACGATGTAGCTGTTTTGATATATCAAGCTGTTTTAGTATGGAACGATGTTGCTGTTTTGATATATCAAGTTGTTTTAGTATGAAACGCTGTAGTTGTTTTGATACATCAAGTTGTTTCAGTATGGAACGCTGTAGCTGTTTCGATATATCAAGCTGTTTTAGTATGGAACGCTGTTGTTGTTATGATATATCAAGTTGTTTTAGTATGAAATACTGTAAGTGTTTTGATATATCAAGTTGTTTTAGTATGGAACGATGTAGTAGTTTTGATATATCAAGCTGTTCTAGTATGGAACGCTGTAGCTGTTTTGATATATCAAGTTGTTTTAGTATGGAACGCTGTAGTAGTTTTGATATATCAATTAAGTTGTTTTAGTATTGAACGCTGTAGCTGTTTTTGATATATCAATTAAGTTGTTTTAGTATGGAACGATGTAGCTGTTGTTATATATCAAGCTGTTTAAGTATGGAACGCTGTAGTTGTTTTGAAACATTAAGCTGTTTTAGTATGGAACGCTGTAATTGTTTTTATGTAACAAGTTGTTTAGTATAGAACGCTGTAGTTGTTTTGATATATCAAATTGTTTCAGTATGGGATGCCGAAGCTGTTTTGATATATCAAGCTATTTTTGTATGGAACTCTGAAGCTGTTTTGTTATATCAAGTTGTTTGAAGATTAACAGCCATATGGATTTTGTTATAATTAGGTACATCATTTCACATCATATCTTGTCAAATAATTATGTTAGCATAATTTGAGTAATGTGTTAATCAATTTCATTTCTACATAGCATTTCTTCATATTATATCTTTTTGACAAAAAATACGCTTCTCTAACGTATTTCTTTTTTATTAAACAATCTTAAAAAATTTATGAATATTTGTCCAAATACGTGAAAAGCTTGGCTTTAATAGTTTATAGTCTCAATAAAATGTAAATTAGATTAAAGGATATATAGTGTTTGTCTTACACAAGCACGTTAATTATTAATGCTAAACAGTTTTGTGATTTTGTCTACTAGTTAACATTTAATATGAAAATGTGTACATGACATTTTATACCCAACGATTTCTTACAAGTTAACTTTATCTACATGACCAAGGACAAATACAAAATATTTTTTTTTTAAATGTCAATATATTCAGATTCATTAAAGAATTTAGATAATAATAGCTCTTGTACATGTAAGATATTGATATAGATATTGAACACAACACACGCATCGAGGACAACATATATTGTTGTTGTTTTTATTCTGTAGAGGGAAACAAAACGGACTCATTAAAAAAGTCAAAACACCTCATCTTCATTGGATACCCACGGTCGAACCATTAACATTTATCGTGTTATGTTATATGTTAAATCAACCGTGTGTATCCGACGATGATGAAGTTAAAGCTTACTTTACATAAGAAAGTGTTACATACATACAATAAATGTTTGTTATTTTAAACAGTCATCGGTGATTATTTTTATATTTTAATAATTTTTTTTATTTGTGTATGATACCACCTTATGCAATTAAAATAGGAAACTTTCCATTCCATATCTGAAGAAGTGTTTTTCATAGGCGTGTAAGGAGTACGAAAAAACAACCATTCAAATGTTTGATACAATATATTTGTAGCACATATAAATACATTCTCTAATACCATAAAGTTTATAATTAAAAATTTACTTAATATGAGCCGCGTCACGACAAAACCAACATAATTGGTTTGCGACCAGCATGGATCCAGACTATGGAGGGCGATTGTTGCCAAAATTCCAGACATGTAATGTGTTCCTTTTGAAAACTACTTTTGAAAATGCGAACATGTATGTCTAGCATTTTTATTGCATTCGTGCATAGCAAATGATATGCCTCTTAATCCAATCTTTTAATTGAAGGCACCCGCTTTTAAATAACAAGTTTACATGTAAATCTTAACAACTGACCTTACATGGAGAACAACAACACATTTACAAGTTCGTATCTACCATTGCATATAATCCATAAGCATATGTTTACACACTTGCATGTACATATATATATGTACCTGAAAAACACAAATGAAATGTAAAACTCGAATGCAGAAAATATAATTTAATAAAACGTGTTCCAGTCGTAGAACTACAACAGTACGTTTACACAGTTACATGTTTAAAATGACAAAAGTAGATTCACAAAGTTAGACGATTCTAAGTCATGCATGACGCCCCGCCTCTCTCTGAGTATTTGCGATCTTCTATCACGGAAATGTACGGACAGGTATAATACCCGTCGCCTCTCTCCTATTTCTCAATAAAGTGAAGGAAAACACGGCGTCCATTCTAACTTTTTTTTATTACTATAAAAAGTCCAATATTATTGGTATCAAATGAAAGATTACTCCATAAGCTTTCTATGAGTGCCTCGGAAATAAAAATGAATTAGATAGATGTATGGAATTTTTAGTTTATTTTTTACTCTGAAAATAACACTCTCGATTTGGTAAGAAAAACACGGCGTTCCCTCCAAACTTTTTTTTAAGTTCGTAATATATGTTGATAATTTTGGATTGAAATAAAAGTGTGCTTCATACGATTTATGATATATAATTATATAATGCCTAAAAATAAAAAAGAATTAAATCAAACTGAATTAACTTTCGTTAAAAAGTTTATCATGTTACTTTCTGTAAAATAGAGAAAATAAGAATCCATAAAGAACGCTCAAATCGACAAAATTAAGAATGTTGCAGGCCTGGTTTGATTGAGCCTGCTCATGGACGGTAATGGAAAGAGCAAGTTATCGTCCGCGCCCCCTAGCACCGGCTTAAGCAAAATTCAACATGAACTGGTACAATTTTGAAACATCCGCAGATGTGTTTATCATGGAACCTTCAATGTGACACGTAAGTGCCATACCATGAAAAACGGCATATGATCCCCAAGTAAAAAAAAAACACACTCTGAAATTCAGTAAGAAAAACATGGCGCCCCCTACTTACTTTTTTTATTTCTTGGTCAATTTTGATAATAAACAAGATCATCAAGGAAAGGCGGCGTTGATAATTTTAGGCTCAAGTAAAAAATCCTTTATGAACTTTCTAGTGATGCCTTAAAAATGAAAATTAATTATGTAGAAGTATAAAAAAAATTGTTTCTAACTTATCGTTGTTTATTTTTTTCTCTCTTAAATCCACACTCATATTCGGAAAAAAAATAACGTTGCTTCCTTTAGATACTTTATTCAAAAAGGAAATTGAATATTGAATGAAATTTAAGATCATAAGCTTTGAACAAGTATATTAAAAATCTGGAAACAAAGTGTCCCTCGGAAGCATTAATCACAACAAAATTACATAAGAATTGCAGATTCGGTTTGATTGAGTCTGCACATGAGGGATAATGAACAAGTGCAACATCCCTCACGCCCCCTAGCACCGGCTTGAACGGTACTCAATTCTCAACACTTAATAGCGCTGGCATCAATGATCCCGAAGGACCAGAAAAACACTGAAGTGAAGTACGGGGCAACTTTTTACAACTGCCACACGGCACTTGGCACCTGCTGTTGTGAAGTATTAAAATCTGAAAACAAAATGATCCCTCGGAAGCATTAATCACTACAAAATTACATAAGAATTGCGGACTCGGTTTGATTGAGTCTGTACATGAGGATAATGAACAAAGTGCAAAAAGTTTTTATTCATACTGAAAATACCTTATTAAAGATTGTACATATGTGCTACGGATAAGTATTTCTTGATTTCGGAAAGGGAAATCTCGGTGGCCGCTTTACAATCCTATTTTTGCAAATACTTGCTAGTTTTTGTTGAAAGTTTGAAATTTGTGCCAAACATTTTTCAATGATACCAATAAGGAATATTGGATAGTTTTTACATTATCAATAAAATTACTCCCTTGAAGTTGGTCATTGTTTTCCCTAAAAATTTCCAAATTGCCGATGTTTCTCAGGAATATATGATAAACAAGATCAACAAGGAAAAGGCGGCGCTAAATGAACGCAAACCCTACATGACCCAGCAACAAGAACAAGTGACAAAAAAAGCCCAGGCGGGACCCCAAACAAAACAACAGGACAGGGCACTAGGCCATAGCACGGACAGGCTAATCACTAAGATGATAAATAATTTTTGTAACTGATAAGAACACGATGTCAAAATAATAAGGTAATGCACAGGTTATCTTCATCATAAATGGTAAAATCAAGCAATTTTCAAGTGATGTTGCTAGTGACAAAACTTTTGTAACATATGTTAGATATATATGTTATGAAAAGTGCCGTATGTTGTCCTTCAGTTTTATTTAAAAATATGGGAGAGGCGCCGTTTTATACCTGTCCGCAAATAAAAGTCGTAAATAGTCCGAGAGGGCGGGGCGTTATGCTTGACTTAAATCGTTTAACTTTGTGAATCTACTTTTGTCATTTTTAAACATGTTACTGTGTTAACGTACTCTTGTAGTTCTAAAACTGGTAACACGTTTTCTTAAACTCTATTTTCCGTATTCGAGTTTTACATTTCATTTGTGTATTACAGATCTATAAGTGTGCAAACATGCGTATGTATTGCATGCAATGGAAGATACGAACTTGTAAATTTGTTGTCGTTTTAGATGTTAGGTCAGTTGTTACGATATATATGTAAACTTGTTATATAAAGGCGGTAACCTTCAATTAAAAGATTGAATTAAGAGGCATACAATAAAAATGGTAGGCATACAAGTTCGCATTTTCAAAAGTCATTTTAAAAAGGAATACTTTACATGTCTGGAATTTTGGCAACGAACGCCCTCCATAGAATACAACCAAAAATGCTAGACATACATGTTCGCATTTTCAAAAGTAGTTTTCAAAAAGAACACATTACATGTCAAATTTTTGGGAAGATGTTCCCCCCCCCCCTTTAAACCGACCACTTTCGGGATTCCCCCTCATTTTATCAAAGGGTCCCTGCCCGTTCGTAATAGTTTTTTCTTTTTGTAATAGGGATTTTAAACAACAACAAAGGGTCCTGTAGAGCGCGGGGTGCGCCCGGCGGTCTGGATCCAAAGCTGGTCGCAAAACCCCTTATGTTGGGGTTTTGTCCCCGACGCAGACAAATTTCCTTTTTTCACTTATCACGTTGCTTTCCCTTTTGGTAAAAAATGTTAAACACCCAATTTGGTAAAAATTTTTTAAAAACAAACTTAGATTAGGTTAAAAATTTATAAAAAACAAAGTTAAAGGGAATATTGTTAAAAATATTGTCAAAAACCAAAATTATTTTATGTCAAAACTCAAAGTTAGGTAAAATTGTTAAAACACACAACAAGGTAAAATTGTTAAAACACAAAGTTAGGTAATATTATTACAACACAAAGTTAGGTAAAGTTGTTTTCATTGGCAGCATAATACTCGTCAAAGCGGATACATTTGTCCATGTGTGAAAATGTCTCAGAAGGACAATTCGGAATACAATGACCTTGGTAACTGTAGTGTCTGCAATACTGAAAGTAAAAACAAAAATACACACGTATGATATATTGGCTGAAACACTGATAATGGGCAATTAGTTTCTGACTGAAATGAAAATAGTGTTAACAGAAAATGAATTTCAAAAGAAAAAAGACCACTTGAATTGAACATGTGATCTAAATAAAAATAGATATAATTTTTGAATGAGTTGTTGTAGAATAAGGTACTGTTTGAGTTCAAATGCGCAGGAACATTAATTACAAAGCATTTGAACGATATACCGTCCTGAATTAAACTACAATTAACTAACTCAAAATTGATATCCTAATTAACATGAGATTTTTGTGTATACTCAACATTTATGTTCTCCATAATATGTGTAATTTATATGTATATTATTTTGTAAATATAATACTCCTTAAACTAAACTGTTCAACTTCAATATATGTTATAACGGAACATTTTCTTATAACTAACACCAACACGTGTTTTGGGTAGAATAATATTTTATTTTAACAAAAAAGATCTAATCGACAAAAAAAAAAAAACCCAAAAAAACAAAAAAAACAAAAAAACAACAAAAACAAAACAAACAAAAAAAAACAAAAAAAAAAAAAACAAAAGGTTTATTTTGGATTTTCTTTTTTTTTTGGCAATTAACATTTTATTTCCCTTATTGCGCAGACATGTATTAATTATTTTTTTTGTTCAGAATAATCTTCTAGCAATCAGTATAAACCGTCAAACCCGTGCCAATAACCACCCCAACTAAAGACCACTCTTCATATGACTGGATTTTCTTACATTTGTTCTAACACATATTTACCTCACAAGCTGTATCAATCCAGCCATCGTTACATCCGAGGCATTCCGGATGACAACATCCCATCAAGCCTTCCTCGAAGCATGTGCCATTTTCACAATGCCAATCGCATTCCATACGTTTTACTTCAAAAAAATTCAAAACCAAGTCAGTTCTTTTTTCATGCCTAAGCAAATGATGATGTAAATATAAATAATGCTAGGCAAAAACCCTTTACAAATTTTACATAGTACGCAAAATTTCTCTATACATTTTACTAAGCATTGAAAAACGACACATCATAGGTAGTTGACTTAAGATCACTAGTCCTGACCGTTGTGGGTTCGAATCACCAAGGGACTTCGGATTCTTTCATGTGTAGAAGCTATCCAACTAGTTTACGAAAGTGCCTCAAAAATGCACAAAGGGCCGGGCATCTAAGGTCTTATTCCGCTAGAAAAGCTGAAAAGTCGCCATGTGATCTCTACTGTGTAAGTGCCACAAAATTACACAGAAACGCCGCCTTATATACACATTGTTCACAGATACTAATAGTACACAGCACGGAAAAAATATCATGCGTCTTGTACACAACATACAAAACTTTCATACAAATTGTACACAGCACATAAAACCTTCATAAAGTATATTGTACCCCTCATACAAATTGTACAAAGCACACAAATATTCATCTATATTATAAACAGCACACACAACTTTCATACAAATTCTACCTAACACTTAAAACTGTAATACAAATTATACACAGCACACAAAACATTCGTCTATATTATAAACAGCAAACGAAACTTTTATACAAATTGTAAACAGCACGTGAAACTTTCTAAACAAAGTACATAGCACGCGAACCTACATAGCGACATAACAGGCAACAATCCTCTGCACATTCTCACAGCTCAAACAGAAAAAAAATCATTTAAAAAAATTCACCTTTCTGACAAAGATCAGGCCCGGGTCCCCAACATCGTTGAATCCCGTCTACAGTAGATCATGAATCGTCACACTGCAAACCTTAAAACATACAAGGCGTTGTCATTCAATGTGATATTGTGACCTTCGAGCATTGCTCCCACTAAAATATACTTACATGCATATGCATTGTTTAACATTTTACCCTTACTATACATGTACATTATTCAATTTAGTTATAAAGATTTTTGACAGGTTATATGACCCTATGTAAACGGTTCTTTGTATATATAACATGAGCTGTTATTACCATTCTAGATTGTTTCCGCCTTTTTGATTGGATATTGATCACCCGAAAGAAATTGATATAACCGAGCCAGACGGGTAATATACACACTTAATTTCCCCGTTGGGTACCCAACGTTGTAAACAACATGCGCTGAGGTGATGCGCGTACGGTTCGATTTTACGCGGTGTAAATTCCGATTTAAAAGCACTTTTTAACTGTCAAATGATAAATATTTACCAAAGTAGAGTAATAATACATATTACCATCAGTATCGAAAACAAATATGACCTTGTGAAAGCTTGATATTAATTACAAAAAAGTGCATTCAATAGACTACTCATTTTCTCTTGTTTACATTCGTTAGGTACGGGAACAATACGTCATGTATTTATGTGACGTCATGTTGTGACGAAGAGGTACCCTAAAGGGAATCTTATTTCGACGTTTCATTTGAAACAGCAATGATTCTTTAAAAAAATCGTCTAAACTCGGCAGGGGAAGGGTAATAAAATTATTATTTTGGTTTTGGAGTGATATATGTAGATATATTACCTGCCAATATAAAATATCAAAAAATAAAATCTTAACAGGTAATATATCCACATGTATCACTCCAAAACCAAAATAACATATATTATTTATTTGGCATAAAATTTCCGTCATGACTGGTTATTAAGTGACATAAAGTTAATAGAGTTTGAACTACGAAAGCCTAATAGTGTCAAATAAATTAAAAAAATAAAAATACAAAGGCGTTATAACGCGAATAAAGCCATTATTACGCGAATCAAAAGACGTAATAACGCGAAAAAGGCGTGATAACGCAAATCAAAAGGCGTAATTACGCGAATAAAGGTGTTATAACGCGAATCAAAAGGCGTAATAACGCGAATAAAGGCGTTATAACGCGAATCAAAAGGCGTAATAACGCGAATAAAGGCGTTATAACGCGAATCAAAAGGCGTAATAACCCGAATAAAGGCGTAGCAACGCGAATAAAGGCGTTATAACGCGAATCAAAAGGCGTAATAACGCGAATAAAGGCGTTATAACGAGAATCAAAAGGCGTAATAACGCGAAAAAAGGCGTAATAACGCGAAACAAAAGGCGTAATAACGCGAATAAAGGCGTAATAACGCGAATAAAGGCGTAGTAACGCGAACAAAAAGGCGTAATAACGCAAATTAAAACGCATTATAATGCCAATTTAATATCATATTTATACTAATCAAATTGCCTAGTAACGCGAGAAAGGAAGACCAATATTGATCTGAATTTATTGCGCAAGATTTAAACGCCTATAGAATACTATATACATTTACAATAACTATCATTCCATTTGCACAGTAATAATGCAAACTATTTGTCATAAACTAATGAAGACTCTTTAATATTTGCCAATATAAGATGACTTGGTGACTTATAGGTCATAAAGTATCACCTTCTTCAAATAACAATCCTCCTATGAAGTTTGAATATTGTGGGCCAAATGGAACTTAAGTTATGCTCTGGAAACCAAATTGCTAACGGACGGACAGACGGAGGGATGGACGGACGGACGCCAGGGGGTATAACATCATATGCCCGAAATTCTTTCGGGCATATGATAAAACGTACATCTAGATCAATTCATTTAAATCAACATTGTTCTTCCTTCCATACATTTCTAGGCCACTGTTTGGAATTTATATGGTATTAAATTAGCGTTATAACGCCTTTTGTTTTGCGTTATTACGCCTTTTGGTTCGCGTTATTACGCCTTTTGATTCGCGTTATAACGCCTTTATTCCCGTTAGTACGCCTTTTGATTCGCGTAATTACGCCTATTGTTTTGCGTTACTATGCGAATAAAGGCGTTATTACGCCTTTCAATTCGCGTTTTAACGCCTTTATTCGCGTTATAACGCCTTTGATTCGCGTTGTTAGCATTTTGATTCGCGTTATAACGCGATTAAAGGCGTTCCTACGCCTTTTGATTCGCGTTATAACGCCTTTATTCGCGTTATAACGCCTTTCAATTTGTGTTATAACGCCTTTCAATTCGTGTTTTAACGCCTTTGTTTGCGTTATAACGCGAAACAAAAGGCGTAATAACGCGAATAAAGGCGTTATAACGCGAATCAAAAGGCGTAATAACGCGAACCAAAAGGCGTAATAACGCAAAACAAAAGGCGTTATAACGCTAATTTTAACACATATAAATTCCAAACTATGGCCTAGTCATGTAAGAAAGAAGAACAATGTTGATCTAAATGAATTGATCAAGATGTACGTTTTATTTTCAATTCTGTATGGATACGTCCTAAGACCACAGTTTGATTTTTTAAATTTTTTTATTAGGAAATGCTTTCGTCGGATTAGAGGTTACTATCACCCAACTTTAGATACTTTTCTACAAGAACAAAGAAGACAATGTCTCCTATAAGTGTGACTTAACAGAAACACTTTCACCCTTCGAAGCATACCTATCAATAATTAAGATATACTTTCACCCTAATGTGATTTACTTATACCGTTTTTTCAAAATCTTGTTACCTATAGCCTATTACCTATGGCGTAATTTGGAACGTCATTCACATACATGTAATTAGAAGATACTACATGTTATTAAGTAATTATACAGGACATATCCGTAGATAAGATATGAGATATAAGAAAAGAAAAGAAAAGATAAGAAAAGAAATTCATTTACTATAGTGACGTGTTTAAAATCAATGATGTGATAGATGATTTCAGAGTAACTTTATTTAAGTCCTGTCCAATGGACCTATCAGTCACCAAGTCATCTTATATTGGCAAATAATAATGAGTCTTCATTAGTTTATGACAAATAGTTTGCATTGTTACTGTGCAAATGGAATGATAGTTATTGTAAATGTATATTGTATTATCTTATACGAGTTTATATCTTGAGCAATAAATTCAGATCAATATTGGTCTTCCTTTCTCGCGTTACTAGGCAATCTGATTAGTATAAATATGATATTAAATTGGCATTATAATGCGTTTTAATTTGCGTTAAAATACGCCTTTTGGTTCGCGTTACTACGCCTTTATTCGCGTTATTAGTATAAATATGATATTAAATTGGCATTATAATGCGTTTTAATTTGCGTTATTACGCCATTTGGTTCGCGTTACTATGCCTTTATTCGCGTTACTACGCCTTTTGATTTGCGTTATACGCCTTTATTCGTGTTATTACGCCTTTTGATTCACGTTATACGCCTTTATTCGCGTTATTACGCCTTTTGATTCACGTTTTATCGCCTTTTGCTTCGCGTTATAACGCGAATAAAAGCGTTATTACGCCTTTTGATTCGCGTTATAACGCCTTTAATCGCGTTAATACGCCTTTTGATTCCCGTTATAACGCGAATAAAGGCGTTATTACGCTTTTTGATTCGCGATATAACGCCTTTATTCGCGTTAGCACGCCTTTTGATTCGCGTTATAACGCGAATAAAGGCGTTACTACGCCTTTTGATTCGCGTTATAACGCCTTTATTTGCGTTATTACGCCTTTTGATTTACGTTTTAACGCCTTTTTTCGCGTTATTACGCCTTTTGATTCGCGTTATAACGCCTTTATTCTCGTAATAACGCATTTTTTTCGCGTTATAACGCTCTGCATTTTTATGTTTTCATTTTATTTGACACTTTAAGGCTTTCGTATCGAACCTTTTATATAAAGTAAAATATTATAAAATAGGGTTTGCTTCGTCATCGATTGCAAAAACCTGTAATTTTATGTTAGATTATCGCCTTGTCCATGGCTGTATATTAAGAACATTAAGTATTCCAGACAATTGGAAATAGTATAATATTAACAATTACATGTATATAAATTATAATATTCTGTGACTAAAGCTCATTATGACTGACTTTACTATTTCATACCAAGACTTAATGATATGAGCCTTGTCACGACAAAACCAACATAATGGGTTTGCGACCGGCATGGATCCAGACCAGCCTGCGCATCCGCACAGTCTGATCAGGATCCATGCTGTTCGCTTACAAACTCTATAACAAGTAGAGAAACCGATAGCGGACAGCATGGATCCTGATCAGACTGCGCGGATGCGCAGACTGGTCTGGATCCATGCTGGTCGCAAACCCACTATGTTGGTTTTGTCGTGACGCGGCTCATATGTATTTTATGTTAAGATATTTCACTTACATCCCGCTGGTTCCTCTACGCTCGATTCTGTCAGAGTTCCTTGTATAAGAACATCCCATGCTATTGAGTTTGTAAAACAAACTGACCAATGGGAAAGCAGAACATTTCCACTTATCTCTGAAACAACAACAAAAAACATCGAATAATAACTTAGATAAATTTATTACCCTGCCATGCAATTGAAATAAATAATAACACGTAGAAAATCGAGTTGCGACAGGTAAATCGGTCATGTCCTACATAACAAAAATACGATATTTTAACCGAAATATCGGTTTGTTGTTAAGTGGGTACAATAATGTTACTGTCAACATCAAGTGATGTCATTTAGCTGCAATTTGATATATAGCTTTATATGATATACGTAAAAAATGACTATGCAGTTTTGACTTAATATACTGGACTAGTGGCACCTGCCCGATTTGGCAAGTTCAACCCCTTGTCTATATATTATATATACAGTATATATTTAATTCTAGAATTACTCTTTTTACACTATCCCAACACTGTGCTGGGTCCCTGTGGAAGGTAGGTGTTTTGTATGTTATACATGTTAGATTATTGTTGTTATCACGTTAGATATGATGAGTATTAAATTAATGGTCTAATATGTTCTCGTCTAACCATTGTGTTATACACAGCACTTACCTTTTAACATAGGCATTTGTATTCCACCCCTGTTATCCGACAGTATAACGCTAAAAGCGTAGTTATTCCCCTTGTATGAAAACTGAGTCTCGCCCCGGACATGGACTAAATTCGTCAACGGAATGACGTCAACATCGTTGTTAAAGATCAACACATATCCGGTCACTACTTCGATCGTTTCCAGGAAACTAAGGTCAAAGGTCATTCCTTTTCTGCTCTCTAGATGCGTTATCTCTAGGTTACCATGAAGAAACGTACACCCAGTATACCTTTTACGCATCCTTTGGTAATGAAACATCTGACTGCCTGACAGAGAAAATCCGTTAGCTGTTCCATAGCAAACTAGAAAATATGAAACGTATATTGTATGATAAATTCCATATCATAATACCATAAACATTCGCTCGCACTCACGTAGGCACACATGCACAAACGAACGCACGCGTGCACACCCTCAATCACCCACACATAGAATTATTAACAGTATCATAAAAAAACGTGAACAATAAAGTGACTTTTTGACCGCTTTGATCACATATGGTATATTAAGTTTAAATCCTTGAATATATCTATTGAACAGTTGGCGGCTGTTGTTTGAGTAGGTTTAAGCCAAATCATTCGTTTAAATCGGTCACCGGCCTGTCTATCATCAACCAAACAGTAAATTTTTAGCTACATGTATTAGATAGTTCACAATTTATTACATCTCTTTAATTGTTTAGAATAGAAAGCACGGCTCTACATGTCCAATTATACATGCTTCATTTTCCGTTTTTTCACTGTAAATATTATTTTTCACTGCGGTAAAACATATTTTCGGTATTTTCACTGTAAATATTATTTTTCACTGCGGTAAAACATATTTTCGGTATTTTCACTGTAAATATTATTTTTCACTGGGGAAAGATTTGCAAATAATAAAGAGTCTTCATTAGTTTATGACAAATAGTTTGCATTATTAAAACATATTTTCGGTATTTTCACTGTTAATATTATTTTTCAATGCGGTAAAACATATTTTCGGTATTTTCACTGTAAATATAATTTTTCACTGCGGTAAAACATATTTTCCGTATTTTCACTGTAAATATTATTTTTCACTGCGGAAAGATTTTTTTCCGTATTTTCACTGATGTCTTACCGGACTACTTTCTTCTAAATTCAGCCAATACATAAAATTTAAGGAAAGTCTTTCAAATAGTAATGTCAAAATAGTAAAAAATGTTTATGAAACAATTTTTTTTCCTTTAAAGTAGCACTAAATGTGAAATTATTTGTCATGAAAGTAGCAAAATGTAAAATAAACTAGTATTTTGACTTCTATACAAGATACTAAATCATTGTAACTGAACTGACTGGCAAAACGCAAAAGCAGCATTAAGTGGTTAAGGTTATTGGCCATTGATTGACTTTTTGGAAAATGTAACAGGACAACAAAACCTGAAAAAATGCTTTTGCGAAATAAAAATAAAAGCATTTTCTGCGGCATAGTGGGCCTTTAACAATTAAAGCATATATATTCTATTCTGTTATGTTCTGTAATCATGTTCTATTCTGTTTGACTCTAGCAGGTTTACTTCATGTTAACTCAATTATGATCATACATGAGTAAAGGCTTGTGACAAAGAGATATTTGTGATAATAAAGGCTAAATAAAGAGATGAAATTGCTATTATTTGAAAGGACATTATTATATGTGTGTATACTTAGTAACGACGCTATATAGTAGCTCACTACACGCGATGTATACATACACTACATATATTATCAAACATCTTATATATAAGTGCAAAAAATAATCTGAATGCTCTAACAACAACAGCGCCCCAAAAATATAAACAACAACACCCCAAAAAAAAAAAAAGAACAACAACAAAAAACAAACAACAAAAGCAACAACAAAAACAACAAAGAAATATACCTTTTCCTCTTAAAAGTTCATTCCCATCTATTGTGTGTCCGACGGCCGCAAAAATTGCAATAGTTACCAATATCAATACATCAGCCATGTAAGTACTACTTTTAGGAATAAAGACCATTGTTCTTTGAACTTTAATCACGAATTTTACACGAATTTTACACACAAAATATTATCAGCTACTTAAATGTTAAATGTATAAAGAACACACACTCTGTCTCTTTAGCTGTCACAGATGTTGTCACTGGATAACCAATGACACAAATGCTTAGAGAAGAGACCGAACTATTTCTTTATAAGAGATGCTTGCGCAGTGATACAAAAAATTGGCAGAATAAATAGTCCGTTGTATCATACAGTTATCTATATATTAATACTCACTTCATTACTTTGTTTTTGAGCCAAATGTCAACTTTGACGCGAGATTATAGCTTCTGGAATTAGCATTTTACTGGGCAGTTTTAATAATAAGGATAATGATATTCGCCATAAACTGACAATAAAAATCTGATTATAAATTCACGTGTCATTCACATAATGTATGAATTTTTTTTTTTGTTTTTAGGTTTGTCTCTTCAAAATTGACTTGAAGTTTACACAAAACAGGCTTTTGCACGGGTGAACATCGGAGTTTGGCTGCTGATCACGTTCAGTTCTAGACATATATAGACCCCCATTATCACACCAGTTAACATGTAGCGAGAAGGACAGCTTCATACAGGTAGAACTATATTACTATATAAATGTCAGTTTAAACCGGATCACCAAGATATGTTTATCTTTTTTTTTTTTGTATCTTTTTATAGACATACATTTCTATGATATATTGTGCAGCAATCGATTGCAGAATAAAAATATTACCGAGTGCACAATTGTTCTTCCAGCAATCAACGGATCTACTTGCACCCGGTTAACGGGTGTGTTTATAATTTAAGCCAAAATAAAACGTTTCAACTTTTACAGCAGGACAAACATTGCGAATACTTTACTCACTAAATTTTTTACACCGGACAGGACATGTATAAATCATCTAGTTCCATATAAATGTACGAGCCTGACTTTTATTTCAAAAACGCGTAAACTACAATGTGTGGGATAGTAGCTTTAAGAGTTGGATATTATCTATGTGACTGTAAAAGTATGTAGTAAGTATAATAATTTATTAAAAGGACAATTTAGAATGGGTTAATGACTGGATTGACGTGTAACACATTAAAAAAAGCCAGATATTATTTAAAATGTTAATATACTCAAACTTGTCTTTCGTTGGTCTTTATATAAATAATATTACTATTGACAGGCCAATTTCACGTCACATTTATAATTTAATGAAAAACACATCAGGCGACTACATATAAAATTGCATAGCATTAATTTTTGGGCAACCGGATAAAATATCAAACAAATATTTGTAACACTCGTTTTTTTTTAAATTTTGTTTTCAGTTGTATTTGATATACTATCAGCTCTTGTTGAAGAATTTTTTTTTCACATACACTGTACCCGTGCCACTTTTGTGGCTCAGTGAAATCGGTATTGCACGGCCGTGATTATATTTGACGTGACGTCATTTGCGTTATACAATTACAGTGTAAAGACGCGCTAAATGTTAGCGTTACACTATATAGACACGTCCTTAAATTAAACACTCTTTATGTTGGATATGTGATAAATAGAATATTATATATATTCGTGTAGGTTATTTACTGAATTTATTGAACTCGTTGTGAATAAAATAATATTATGCTCGCAAGTGGCTCGTGTCATATAATTCCATTCAACTCGTTGAATAAATTCAGTATTGAACTTACATTCATTCAATGTGGTCTATATTTAATTAGATACAATACAAACCATAAAGTAATACTGTCTCGGCCGAACACTTCATCTTCAAATCTTGACTTGTCCCCTGCGATCTTTAAAGTGGATTGGTCTACAGCGGGAAAACTTGTCATAAGTGTTTCAAATATTGATAAAAACAATAGAAATATATACATGTAAAGGAAACAAGTAGTATCTTTAAAAAGATACTCGGCCGATGTAAAATTGTGTAGCAAGCAAAATTATGTTATTTCTAAGTTTTCAATACAAAAAGAAATGTTAGCAGTGTTTGCATAACAATGCCATAACACTCATTTCTTGTAGGTAAGAAAATGCCCATTTTGTTAACATTGAAATTAAATTAAAGCATATTTATATTGCTGACTTTTCAAAGTAGGACAACTTCTATTTTAGGTATCTCTTTAACATGTTTAACGTTTGACTTTATAAATTTTGTAAGTCTTTTGCAATTAACCAAAAAGTTAAAGAATTATCCTCATTCTTCTACATTGTCTTTTAGATCTATCTCTATACTGGCAAAAAACTATCCATTACATTTTATTTAAGAGCCATATAAAATCATTTTAGAATGGTTAGAATTATCCTTTACATTTTATTTTAGAATGGTTCGAACTGTCCTTTACATTTTATTTAAGAATGACCAATAAGGTTCAACGAATTCAGTTTGCAATTCTGATATGACCGATGAAAATTCTTTTTGTATTCAGTCCTTCTCTTGGTGCCGCCTCTTCGTTAGCGATAAAACGTGATAAAACGAAAAAAAAATGAATTTAGCTTGCTGTCGTGTTTTCGTAAGCGTCAACATGCCGCGTGACAAAGCGAAAACAAGTGAATTTGTCTTTCTATCATCTTTTCGTTAGCGAGATCACAACAGTCTTTCTGTCATCTTTTCGTTAGCGACATCACAACAGTCTTTCTGTCATCTTTTCGTTAGCGACATCACAGCAGTCTTTCTGTCATCTTTTCGTTAGCGACATCACAACAGTCTTTCTGTCATCTTTTCGTAAGCGACATCACAGCACGTTACATGATAAGCTGCCCTCTTTTTGTTAGGGACAAAAACGCTGCGTGATATGCGAAAACAAGTGAACCAAAAGACCGCTAGTGTAAATACGATCAGTTGATAACAAGAATATGGATTGAAATCAGCCACCATTATATCCTGTATGTAATCGAAATCGCGTGATGCAGTTCCGTTTCTGTTGCTTAACCGTGTTTGCTTTTTAGGTATCATTAACCACAACATACACTAAAGAATTGGTTTTAATAAAATATATTCTTGTAATACAAACGAAGTAAAGGTGAAATCAAAGTATATAACACAAATATATGTAACCTGTGCTTGTGAAATTGAAATAAATCTAATTGCAATCCATTTGATCTGAAGTTCTATGCCACTTTGTAATCTAATGATAAACGTATAGTGAAACACATGCATGACTGATCAAAAGTTTAAGTGTCAATTCATTATTTTTATTATCTTGCTGATGAGAGTCTGATTTTATTGTACGGAATAAAAATCTCAACATAAAAACAAATGTGACATGATAATGATTCTATGACAGTAATTTTCGACAGAATTATGTCTATGTTAATAATAGAATAAACTCACATAGACATACTGCATAATGAGAAAACCTCCATTATCAGCATTTGTAAACGTAATGGCTAAATGTGCATACCATACATTATGTGCTTATTTGACGGCCTCGTCATATGACAACTTCTGAACAATTCCGATCATGAAAGAAAGGGAGAAGGAAAAATTGAAAATCATTAACTTTATCACAATGCAGACGCAAAGCTAGACTGAAACGATGTACATGTCTAATTAATAAGTTTTGAAAGAAATTAAAAAATTTAAATCAAAAAAACGCCAAAAGGGAAGACGAATTTTACAACCATTTCAAAAATGCTTTTTCTGATGACAACGAATTTATAAATGATGATGCTGAAAATTTATTAAATAGTGATGTTAATATCAATGTGGAACAACTTGATATTTTGTTTAGCCTTGATGAAGTATTAAAAGCTCTAAATATGTTAAAGAGTGGTAAAAGCGGTGTAATAGATTGTTTAATCCGCTAGATGTTTGTTGAGTGGAAAGATATGATTGCACCGTTATTATGCAAACTATTTAATTTTATGTTTACTCATTGTATTTACCCAGATAGTTGGACTAAAGGTGTTATTGTTCCTGTCCCCCAAAAAAATGTGACCTTAATAATATCAATAATTACAGAGGAATAACATTAAATAGAATTTTTTCAAAAATCTTTTCAACCATATTAGATTTAAGACTCCGAAAATGGGCCGAGGGCAATAATATGTTAAGTGATTTTCAATTTGGAATTCGAAAAGATAAAAGTACCATTGACTGTATTTTTGTTTTAACTTCAATCATAGATAAAGTTATTTCGCTTGATGAAAAAGAAGCTATATTTAGCATTTGTCGATTTCAGAAAAGCCTTTGATGTAGTTTACTGAAACGGAATCTGGTTTAAATAATTATCTTATGGAGCTTCCACAAAGTTTGTTAATATGTTACAGAAAATATATGAAAGTGTTAAATCTTGTGTACGTGTAAATGGACAGCTACGTGATAATTTTGAGAGCTTTAAGGGCGTTAAACAAGGCGAACCAGTATCCCCTCTGTTGTTTTTATTCTTTATAAATGATATGTATCAATATTTATATGACGACTCTATTGACTCGTTCACTATGGACGAATTATATCTCTTTTACTTCTTTTTCGGATGATACGGTGTTAATATCTTATCCAAAGAAGGGTTACAGAACCTTCTAAATAATTTTACAGTCTTATTGTTGCAATAGGGGAATCAGTGTTAATATTGATAAAAACCGTAGTAATGATATGTTAGAAAGGTAATAGACCTGAAAATATTGATATTATTTTATGATAATCATAGACTTAAAAAATTGTTACTAAATTTACTTATTTAGGTGTTACTCTGTCTGCTAATGGAAGTAAAGACAAATTAATTTTATTTGATTCCATGATCACTTCGATTCTGAATTATGGATGTGAAATTTGGGGTTTACATAAGGCATCCGATAATAGAGAAAAAAAAATCATTTAAAATTCTTAAAAAACGTTTTAAAAGTTCGTCAAACAGACTGCCAGATCTGCGATTTACGGTGAATTTGGACGAGTTCCGAATGATTATATGTCGTAAAATCAGAATGATAAAATATTGGTTCAGAATTATGAAAACCACGAATTCTTTAGGTTTTTTAAAGTATTTAATACGCGTGATGATCATGGAATATTAGTAAACAATTGATCTGTAAGTGTTAAACAATTATTAGATAATTTAGGATACTCTTATTTATGGATAACACAGAAATCACTAACTTACAAATTCAAACAGTAATAAGAACTATTTATGACCAATATCTACAGCAATGGTTTTCAGAGCTCAAAGAATCTCCAACACTTGATACTTACTGTTTATTTAAATTCAGTTTGAATTAGAAAAATAAATTAAGTTGTTGTAAAATATGATAGCTATAGAATTGCTTTGTGTAGATTCCGGTGTTCTGCTCATAATTTAGCTATAGAAGAAGGGAAATATAGAAACATTACTAGAAGTCTAAGAATATGCACGAAATGTAATATGAATAGTATAGAAAATGAGTATCATTTCCTCTTAGTATGTCCTTTTTACAGACAGATTAAACTTAATATTTTACCTAATATTATTGTCATTGGCCAAATTTTTTAAATTCAAAATTCTTTTAAATTGGCAAACAAAGTAATACTATTAATAAACTTACAAAATACGTTTACAAAGCTAATCTTTGGCGCGATAACTATCAGGCATGATATGACTGTGTTATATGGATTTATTTTATGTATGTTAAAGATCATACAATGTATATAGTATCTCTTTGTTTTGTTATTGTCGAAAGAATTCGACTGATTTAATTGATATGAATTCATGCTTTTCTCTTTGTATTTGTACCGCCATTATAAATATGTTATATTGGCGATGAACATTTATAAGTTTTTGCCGAATAAAATATTGAATTGAAAAAAAGTTAATCTAGTTAATTAAGCAAGGTTATTCGCAGCAAACATCATAAAACTTGTCACAGTTTTACGTACAGTCCATGAATTACTTTAATCTTAAAGTCATTGACAGAAATATTTCACCTCAAACTGTGTTTCGTTAGGATGTTTGTTGCAATGATGTCGCCTGTTACAGTGGTATAGAACATTTCGTATTGTCTGACCCAAATGTCATTAATTAACTGCTTAGTTATAGTGTTTTGATAAAAAAATAAAAAAATACATCAAACTGCTAACGGACTGTCGAAAGTTCATGGCGGACCAAATCTTTTATAAAGATTTGAGATGGTAAAGGTTTTTAAAAGTAAGTCATTGTATTAGCATTTAGACAGCATTGTGACGTTTATGTTCTATATATGATTACTTATCATATAAAAGAATGTAGGTTACAGTGATAACGTATTTATAACAGAAATCAGTCTTTTTTGTACATCTGTAGAGTGGAAACAACATGTGGAAAATTTACGTGTGTGTAATTGGATTTGCTCTTCTAGGTGAGTTGATAATTTTATAGTGTCGAGCTGTTGATGTCGCTGACTTTAAAACACTTGAAATCCACTAACCCAGGGAACAGGGGATTTGTGTTTGAGTCCTGCCAGAAACTATAGATTTTTATGTGAGGAAGCTATCCAGCTACTCTTTACTCCGTTTTCCATTTGTATTTGATATAATACACAGTGAAGACACCGAGGTCTTCCTTCATCAACAAAGCGGGAAATTCGTAGCTATATAACTATTACAGTGTTAGTAGGACATGAGAACAAATAAAATAATTGTAATTTGAATAATAAAAGAAACCCGCCGCTCTTATATCTTTTGTCATACCCATGCATACCGTGTGTATAAAAAGAGATGAATGCTATCTAAAGGAAAAGAAATAACATGAAACAATCAAACTTTTCGTATAGACCAATTTCACGATTTCTTTCAAACAAACAAACTTTGCTTTTTATCAAAAAGAATCTACGAGCCTTCTATGAATATAATGCATTTAGTTTGTTTTTATAAAGATGCTATTATTCAATTTTACAGTATATGTAAGTAAGTGTGTTAAAAGTTGCTCTGTTGCTTACAACAGCGTACAGCGTATCTCATTGGTCTAGTTATTTTGTGCTTATTCTTTTCAGGGCTTGCCATTGGTCAACTCATCACGCCTTTTATGGCGTGTGAAATGCGGCAAATGAAGGAAAAGGGCTTAAGCAGTACTTTATCTTACAGTGATCCGGAAATGCAGGAAATCAGGAATTACTGTTTAAAACACGCGTATATATTGTTTTTAATAAATAAGATCTTTTATTTTTATCAGCGGCCGCCTCAATGGCCGAATGGTTTAGAGTGATGATTTCATAGCACTTTTATCTCACTGTCGTGGGTTTGAATCCCACCAGATACTTGAGATTATTTCACATAAGTGAAGCAGTCAAGCTTGCCTACACAATGACAATGGTTCTACTCGCGTGCCGAGGTCTTTTTCTACCGACTAAAAATCGGATTTAACTCACTACAATGTTGAAGCAGTACGTCTAGACGCTTGCAGAAATCATTGTTATAAAATAGACAAACATCGCTTTCTTCGCCAATTCTTACTTTTTTTATTCAATACCTATTCAATCGATGTTTAGAGATGAATTAAACATCTTAAATTCATTTCGTTGGGTAAAAAGACGACATGTTGGCATTTAATCCTTTAAGCGCCTTGTCCGGTATGTACCAGAATACGGAATTTAGTGAAGGTTTTAACTCTTTTTTTTCAGTCTCACTCCCTAAACTCCAACATAAAACAGTTTTATCAGCATCTTCTAATTTTTCTAGCCAATCAGGTATTTGGGCAAAAGGTAATGTTTTGGAAAATATATAAGTACACCAAAAATACAAAGCTTTTGAGAAATAAAAAAAACAAAAGTATTTCTGGGGCATAATGGGCTTATGTATGGAGATCTATTTTAAAATTTATATTAATCAAAAAGTGTTGCGTAATTGACGCATTAAGACCTTGAAAAACGATTGGTCATGCAAAATGGAAAAACGTATTTAGTTTGCGATGAAGACGCTTTGAGAAGGCAAACATTTTGTTTAAACTTCATTATTCTTTTCAGATTTTATTGGAAATAACTTATTCAATAGAAGTAGACTTAATACCAAAATGTTGTTGCATGTCTCATGCAAATGTGCTGGACCAAAATGGTCTATTTCTAGAGCATATCTGGCTTACACTAATTTCACTAGAGAATAGCATTGTGCAAAATACATACAAATACTCTTTTAAAAACATGGCGGTTTTTATTAAATGTAAGGTAAAAGTTATACACATTGGTATTACATGTAAATCTCTTAATAGTTTGTTTGTTTTCAGATATGATCATCTCGGAACACTCGGGTAACATGGTAACCGACGCCAATTTGAATGTTTCACAACCTTCAATACGATAATAAAAATCAGTTATTCACGTTATTAAAACGCTGCTTTATTTGTTGTTTTTCTCTATGATCACGCCTCGAACAAGTTTTCATGTTAAACCGCCTAATAGTATATGAGATTGAAGCATCTAAAACGAGACAAACGCAGATTAAATTTTTTTTTTAATTTTTATTGATAAGTTTATTTCAGATAATTTTTATTTATGAAATCTTATTCCAAATTGATTACTAATCAATAAGACATTTAGCATATTCGCTCAGGACAAACACATATTCTTTATATACAATGTATTAAGAACAATCGAGCTCGATGTAAGTAACACAATAAGTAATAACGCGTAAAGACAAATTATAAGAAAAATGATCCACTTTAAATAAATCTGTATCTACCAGACGTTATTTGGACTCGTTTATCATTATTTTGTAATTGTTATAAAAATACACATTGTTTATTATCTGGACTTTAAAAAGGCCTTCAGTTTTTCCAAAGACAAAATATGTTATTTTACGATAAATCGTTTCATATTCATGTCAAATCAAAAGAATTAAGGTATGCAATGCTGTTTGTCTTCCACAAAATATAAATGTATAAACAATAAGGAAGCCCCTCGGTATCTTTAATTTACTTGTCCCCTCCCTATATATGGATGGGGATATTCGTTTCCCAATCTTCTATTTTTAGAAACGAACGTCACTGCGCGCTATAAATAACTATCGGAGCGCTGTTTTGAAGAAGGCTTAGCAGTGGTATAATACACTCACTATTCCCAGGACATATTACTGGAGACCTTTGTTTGAAACAGTTCAGATTTTTTCCCAACAACAACAACAACAACAACAACAACAACAAATAAATAAATAAATCAATAAAATAAAACAAATCACTTTAACTTGGTAAATATTCTGCATGTTTTAATTTGGTCCAATATAATGACGCCAGATGTTTTGCGTCATGATAACTGTAGTGAAGAATAGTACTTCCAGCACAACTTTTTTACACCGTCATACCTTTGTATACAATCGCTTAACTTCTAACATTCTAAAGGAGTAGAGAAAAATGGAATCCTTGAGTAACGCCCAGAAAATAAAGCAATATTCATTATTTAACAAATAATACTTTTAAGCAAACCATTTCTGCTCTTCTAGTACATGAGATGTGTAAAAGCAACACTAGTCAAATACTGCGTAAATTTTATAACCCGTAATGGAATTTCGTTATGAATGCGCACAGTTGAATATAAATAACAACTAACAAAAACATTACACCCTCTTTACTGTGTTAACTTAATAAAATAGCCCGTTACGCACAAACTTATACAATCATAAAACTTGATTAGCCTACATAGCATGTACCGGATAACCGGATAACTGACTTTTATTTAGAGTTTCATATTGATTTGTAAATAATGCACTTGGAAGTTGAAAAAAAAACCCTCAGGTAATCAATGTTGTTGGAATAACAACCCATAGATGCGACAGAGTATAAAACTAGTTAATTAGAAAATGAACTTAAGTGATAGGTTCACGTTTTGATTACTTGTAATTGTTGATTGCTTGCAATTGAATATCAGTGTATTGAATCACAGCAAGAAAGTCTACTACCTTTTTAAAATATACTTGCAAGTGCGTTATTCACGCAGGAAAAACATCAATATGAGCTTTATAAAACATTATTACCTTTAATTAATGCAATCTTTCTCTTTAGATACGTGTTGATATTTATTAAATCGAACTGTATCTTTTTTTTTGATACTCGGTTACGGTTCTTAGAAACTGTCTGTTGCAACTGGCAATTGTAGCGAAAAAGAAGTACCTGATTTCATAAAACCTTCTGATATTACAGGCAATACGAAATTTGATTCACTTTACATTCGAAGCACCTCTGGCCGACATTCATCTACAAGTACAAACTTGTGTCATGAATGCTGCAAACGAGAGAGCACTGAGAACACACATCAATCTCCACGCAGTGATCTCCCCTTCATTCTCGGAATCAATATCCACGCAGTGGCCTCCCCTTTATTTGTTTTGCATCAATCTCCACGCAGTGATCTTGACACAGCTTATGCTTTTGATCATGCTAACATAATGGGCTATTCATAAAATTGAAAACTTTTGAAATTCATGGAAGATATTTAGGAATGCTCATTAATAGTTTCACTGGCTTATCCGGACACATCTAAGTCAACGGAATATTATCTGAAACTAAAACTTTTAAAGTACAACAAAGTATTCGTGAAGCTGGAATATTGCCAACTTTGCTGTATCTCCTTTTTATGATGAATTTCTTCAGTCATTACAGTTGTGGTCATGGAACGGTTATTGAATCTATAAGAAGTGGTAATCCAACGATAGCGGACGATATCGTGACGTTATTCTTTTGCCAAACATAAAATCTCTTGAACAACATTTTAATATAGTGAACAAATACGCATTCAGATCAGATGGGGACATGAATTCGATGACAGTAAATGCAAATTAATGTAATTTGGTAATTCTGGCAGGAAGGCGGTTAAAGACATAACTATTAATTTCGAAAACGCTTCCCTAAGTCCGGTGTTACTCACGCCGGAATTGAACTACACAAATATCAAAAGTGTAAGTTATCTGTGGAAACGCGTATCCAAAAAGGCCGCTTATCTTTATTTTCTATTCTACTAGTATCTATCGACGAGACTCCTGGTGACGTTAATCCCTTAGTTTTCGCCTCCTTAGTGAAATAAGTTACATTTTCATCTGCCTTTTACGGAGCAGAACTATGGAATGATATTGAAAGACACTGATATCCTTAACATGGAAAGGTTGTTTCCGTTAGCAACCAAATGCATTCAACACTTTCCAAGGAGAAAAAAAAATTGGAAACAAAGTGATCCCTCGAAAGCATTAATAACAGCACAATCACAAGAGAATTGCAGACTCGGTTTGATTGAGTCTGTACAAGAAGAGCAAGAGAAGCCGAACTGATATGGCTCTAGGCATGCTGGGATGGTTACCTGCTATAGCAGAAATTGACAAACGAAAGCTTAATTTCCTGCAGAAACTCTGCACAATGCCTTTAACTTTACTGACAAGAAAAATATTTAATTTTAGATTACACCTATATACAAACAGACGAATTAGTGGACAAAGCTGGTATATACCTGACGTATGTAGAATTTTAAGAAAATATAACCTTTTCACTATAATTGAAATCCTACTTAGAAACAGATTTTTCCTGACAAGTAACAATTAAAACGAACAGGTTTTTTACATTTAACGCTATATTGTCAAAAATACCAAAAAAAAAAAAAAAAAAATAAAAAAAATAAAAAAAAAAAAAAAAAATATAAAAAAAAAAAAAAATAAATAAATAAAAAATAACGATTTACATAGTTTAAAAGAATATAAATCCAAAAGAATTTGGTGTAACTGATTGATGGATTTTTGTTGTGATTAATGATTCCGAGGGATCACTTTGTTTCCAGATTTTTATACTTCACAACAGCAGGTGTCAAGTGCTGTGTGGCAGCTGTAAAATTTGCCCCGTACTTCGCTTCAGTGTTGTTATATTTTTCTGGTCCTTCGGGATCATTGATGCCAGCACTATTAAGTGTTGAGAATTGAGTACCGCTAAAGCCGGTGCTAGGGGGCTTGAGGGATGTTGCATTCTCTTGTAATTTTGTTGTGATTGTAATGCTTCCGAGAGATCATTTTGTTTCCAATTTTTTAATGATAAGCGTCGTAGGATTACATCTGCGGATGTTTCTAAATTAAAAAAAATCACCATTTTCGTGTTTTAATGTTGAAATAGAGAAAATAAGTATCCCTACAGAAAGTCCAAAACAACAAAATTGAAAATGTTGCAAACTCGGTTTTAATTTTGCGTAAGCCGGTGATAAGGGGCGTGGAAGGTAACTTGCACTTTCAAGTACCGCCCATGAACAGGCTCTAACAACGATTATGTGGCAATAGAATACAAAAAATAAGAATTCCTAAAGAAAGTCCAAAACGGCAAAATTGAAAATGTTGCAGGCTCGGTATAATTGAGCCTGTTCATGGTCGGTACTGTCAAATGCAAACTACCTTCCATGCCCCCCCAGCACCGGCTTATACAGAATTCAACATTTAAACATGACATGAACTTTGTTTGTTTGTTTCATTTTACGCCTTTTCCCAACAGTATTTCAGACATATAGGCGGGTAGTTTCCTAACCATCGTTTCTGGAGAGATACACCAGTACTAAATTACCTTCCTCTGTGCTAAACTACCAAAGCATCTCCCGGGGATCGAACCCGAGCCAGAGAGGAAACTGAATTAGAAGTCATCGACTCTAACCTATCGACCACGGAGGTGGTTCAATTTAAAATGGTGAAATTTTGAATTAGAAACAACCGCAGATATGTTCATACGGCGGTTATCATCAAACCTTCAATGTGACACTTTCGTGCCATTCCACGAAAAGCGACGTATGGTCCCCAAGTAAAAGAAAGCGTTTGCCCTAAACGAAAATCAGTGGAGGAACTTAACACAATGGAATTTTTGAGAGGTGATGAGAGGCTATGAAAATGGTAAACAAGATGAACAAGATAAGGCGGCGCTCAACGAACGCGACCCCACGCGACCAAGCAACAAGGACCAGCGGCTAGGAGCCCAGGTGGACCCCAAACAGGATCAGGACAGGGCATAAGGCAGAGCACGGACAGAATGTCATAAGCCTGTTTATCACAGATAAGACGTCAAAAACAAATTTATAAACATATCTTAAAATATTATAAACAAGATTATCAAGGAAAGTATTTTATGGCTTGGTGTCTTCTGGGCGCCCGACTTGGGCTGGTTTGGGGGGACGATTAGATATTTTAGACCGGGTTGCACAGGTGCAAACCCCAGTTATGGCACTAATGTGTCACATTGAAGGTTCCATGTAACAGCCATATGAACACATCTGCTGATGTTTCAAAATTTTTAATTTTACCAGTTCATGACGACTTAAGCCGGTGCTAGGGGGCGTGGACGGTAACATGTACTTACCCCATGAACAGGCTCAAACCGAGCCTGCACCATTCTCAATTTTGCCATGTTAAGTTTTCTTCACAACAGCAGGTGTCAAGTGCTCCGTGAGAATTGATTTCCACTCAAGCCGGTGCTAGGGAGCGTGAGGGATGTTGCATTTATTCAGTATCCCTCATGTACAGACTCAATCAAACCGAGTCTGCAATTCTTATGTAATTCTGTTGTGATTAATGCTTCCGAGGGATCACTTTGTTTCCAGTTTTTTTTCTTTAGAAATTATTATTTCACTTTATTATAGTATGGCAAATGTCGGGCAGCGGGCGGACAGGCGGAGATAAAATTTTCGTAACAGTTTTCTCAGCTACTACTTATCGCAGTCTCTTGACATTTGGCATACAGCATTGACATGTGGTCCCATACTTGGGGATTCGATTTCAAGCCTGTCGCTCATCCGCTTCCTTTGTCGCTCATCCGCTTCCTTTATACCGACCGAGCTAAATTTTCGATATTAATGGTAAATGGTAGGAAATTTTCGTAACAGTTTTCTCAGCAACTATTTATCACAATCTCTTGATATTTGGTAAACAGCATTATAACCACGTGGTCCCTTATATTGGGATATGAGTTCTGGTCTGTTGCTCAGCCACTTCCTGTTTGGCGAATTAGTTAAATTTTCAACATACTGGTATAAAAAGGCAAACCTTTTCTATCTTTGACCCATTTTTATGTATATAAATTGCCATCAAATGTATGTCGTTTCCTGTTACACTGACCCAGATCGACAATTAAACTACATGCGCTAAACATTAAATATATAAATCGTCTACATGCATGTATTTTGATAAACCTTCTTTTTAGTGTTTTTGTTTTGTTTTCTTTTCATAACATACTTGTCGTTGCAAAACATATTGCTATGTTTGTTACATTTGTTTCGGATGAGCATTTATGATTTATTGGTTAACTAGAACATTAATTATTTAAAGCGTGATTTAGTCATTTTTGATGTGTCAGGGCAAAGAAGAGTAGCTTCTCTAAATTCAAATTTTTACCATTTTTCGTGTTCAAATGTGGAATTCTGCTTTTGCCAGTGTTAAGGGGCGTGGACGGTAACTTGCACTTTCCAGTACCGTCAATGAACAGGCTCAATCATACCGAGCCTGCAACATTTCAAATTTTGTCGTGTTGGGCTTTAGGGATTCTGTATTCTCTATTTTTACATCAAGTTATGTTCTTCACGCGGACTTGTTTCTCCAAATGAAATGGGTCTTTGAATGAGAAATTAAAATTATTTACCTGTGTTTGACATGTAAATAATTTTGCCAAAAAAAAAAGGGAGAAAAATCGCCAAACTACAGTTTTTTTGATTCACTTAAAAGTTTTATGTGAAACCACACAGATTTGCAGGATATATTGTAACATATGATCATTACTATAGGCACAATTCATGGTTGTGTTCAAATGGAAGAACCGTTGACGGAAAATGATATGCGGACCATTGAACAATTTGGGGAAAAGTTCAGATGTGAGAAATTATATCACGAGGGGCGTTCTAGCCCGAGGTGATTAATGGATTGCCCATCCAAACGACAAACAGTGATGGTTATCAAGCGAAAAAATCACTGTTTGGGATATATTATTTCGATTCTTACACGATATCAACAAATAAATGCTGCCGTAACTGATATTAAGCTAAATTGTTTCTGAATTGTTTCCGTACTTTTTTTCAGGGCGTTGCATTTTTTAGTGGTTACGTCACATGTATAATTATTACGTCATATGTCTAATATAGAACGTCAAAAGTGACTTTGTTGCATAACAACAAACACTTTCGGTTCTTCTATTTTCAATAGGGAAAAGTGCGGGTCGTGTTAGAATATGCGATAAAATCACTGTTGACGTTCTATATATAGACATGTGACGTTATCATTATACACGTGACGTAACCACTATTAAAATACAACGCACTGTAAATAAGTACGGAAGCAAACCATGCTCAATTAGCTTAATATCAGGTACAGCAGCATTTATTCGTTGATGTCGTGTTAGAATCGAAATAATATATCCAAATCGGTGATACAATCACTGTTTGGAGTTCACCCTGGGGTATGTTGCCTGCTTTTTAAATTGTCTTTTGACGTCTTATCTGTGATATGCGGGCTTCATATCAGACTCAATGTACAGACTCAATCAAACCGAGTCTGCAATTCTCTTGTAATTTTGTTGTGATTAATGCTTCCGAGGGATCACTTTGTTTCCAGAATTTCATAACCTCAGATCCCCTTTCAAAATTCCATTTAGTTCAATTTAATTCCATAAAGATCTATTTAGTTCCGCCCATTGTTTTCTCGTTTAGGACACACGCATTCCTTTACTTGGGGACCATACGCCGCTTTTCATGGAATGGCACTACTGTGTCACATTGACGGTTCCATGATAATCGCCGTATGAGCACATCTGCGTATGTTTCTAAATTCAAAATGTCACCATTTTTCGTGTTTAAATGTTAAATTCTGCTTAAGCCGGTGCTGGGGGGCGTGGACGGTAGTTTGTACTTGACAGTACCGTCCATGAACAGGCTCAATCAAACCGAGCCTGCAACATTTTCAATTTTGCCGTGTTGGGCTTTCTTTAGGGATTCTGTTTTTCTCTATTTTTCGGATGCGAGAAATTATATCCGAACTCCAAACAGTGATG
Source organism: Ruditapes philippinarum (assembly GCF_026571515.1). NCBI lineage: Eukaryota > Metazoa > Mollusca > Bivalvia > Venerida > Veneridae > Ruditapes > Ruditapes philippinarum. Next base: position 31,798 of record NW_026865562.1, read on the forward strand.
TTATTGAGCGTTTGGAATATATTATTTCTTAAATATATTTTTAGTTCGATTGTAAAGACGAACCCTAAACCTTCAATATTCAATAGTTTAATTATTATGATCACTGTTCAAGAACTAAAACTTCTCGACAATGTTCCCGATTCTATTTACAGTAGAAATGACGAGTCACATTGTTAGCTGTTTTACTTTACACAGTGTAATATGTTTCATGGAGAAAAGTGTGATACCAGCAGAACCGTGCGTATTTAAGTCAATCCTTATTTAAGGTATTAGGACCCTAATGGGCACTATCAGGAACTAAAAAATTGACATCATAAGTCAGATGTATACCTTAAAGTACACCTGTATGCAAAATTTAAACAAAGTTTACCGTACGGAAATCAAGTTATGGCCACTTTTCTGAACTCAAGCTAGGATGTTATGAGGGCCCTTTTTTAGAAAGTAGAAACCTTTAAATAATCTGCAATAACATTCTAATGAAAACTGTTTTCCCATTAATTTTTGGTAAGAAACAAAAAGTACCATTCAGCTAACAATCCAAATAAGAAAAATTATGTTTTCTACTTAAAATTTATGAAATCTGTATAAAAATGTTACCCTACCCCACCCATTTTTACCACGTGTCTGACCATTTTTCTACTTAGGGAGCCTAATTTAAAAAATTCTTAAAATTTACCCAAATGAGTGCCTGTTTTCAAAGTTTCCCTAAATTTTTAAAAAAGTATATTGGTTGATCTTGTAAAATATGAAATACTTTTACCATCTAGTTTTGATTATATTACACTTTGAAATTATCAGGTACCATATTTATTACTAGATTTAGCATAATTTAGCCAATAAATACCTATATAAATTAAAAAATCAAAATTAAACACTTTTTTCTTTGCAAATGGGACATGAGAGATACATGAATAATGTTAAAAGAAAAAAAGAAAGAAAAAAAAAGTTGACCCTTCTGGGGATTGAACGCATGGCCCTCATTTTCAATGTAGTTAACAGTAGTTCTAGCCTATTTGAATACTCTTCAAAGCGGAGGTAATGCATTAGGGTGCTAATACCTTAAGTCAGACATATAACTGATTGTTCCGTAAGGTTAATGTAAGCTTTTTCAATTATTATCTTCAATGCCAGGTACAGATGATTACAACACATGTTTAAATTTGATAATTTTATTCCGGTTAAAACATACATTTTGGTTTTAAAAACTGTATAATGATTACATGATGTGTTTTCAACTATCGTCTTCTGAAATTATCAAAAGGCATTTGTAAGCAAAATTTAATTAGTACCTCATCAACACATGAGGAAAAATTCAACAGTTTAAGAAAATATAACATATTACTTGTATCACATAAAAATATCACAGACGATTTTCAAACATGAACGAATAAAAATAAGAAGAAACATGCTAAAAATGGGTCATGAACAAAATATATACACAACAGCTCATACAAGAGAAAAACTTTTTTTCGGAATTAAGTAGGCCAAAGGTCCAAGTGAACATAAATAAACATACATAAACAATATCAAAAAAACAAAAAAAAAAAAAAAAAAAAAAAAACACCACCGACTGTTTTTGTGTTGAAATAAAACAAATGTAGATATCCTAATGCAGCCGATTTTTTTATGTCTAAATATTAACTAACATGCTATAGAAATACTAAGTAGACAAACATCTACCAACACGCCACCGTGTAATGAAACACAATTTCACCTAGATAGAGCTTTTTCTAAATTCATGATGTTACACATTTAAGAAAACATTGAAAGTTCAAATCAATTATCTTTCCGAAAAAGCTTGCACGAGTTTAATTTTCTAGACCTATAACTGAAGGTTGTTAATACTAATACGTTGTTTAGAAATATACAAAAAGCATTTCAGAATTACAAATTCCCTTTGCGTGCCATACTTCATGAAAACCCAGTGTAGAAATCGGTTTAAAATAATCAAGGAAGTTAACATATATCTGCATCTACGTTATCCTGTTAGGACAATCCCGACAAACACAAAATAAAGAAAACATATAAGAATATAAAGAATAACGATGTTGAAAAGTCGAAATGGTGAATGTATTAGATAATGTGGTTTCGACTTTATATCAATATATTAACGAAAAGTCGTGCAATATTGTTTTTTAAGCGTTTCAAAAACGGCAAGGTATTGTAATAAATATATCAAAGATACCAATATCATCATGCTGTTTTATATATCACATGCAAACATATATAATTTTCAATTTCTAAAATGATTATATGAAGTTTGCTTTCAAATTATTATTTTTAAGAAATAAAATTGCTCTGAATGCAAACATTTTTAAAGTAATCAAAATCAATGGCACGGTTGTTATTTCAGGTAACACAGACAGGTAACTTCTGATTTGTTTTTATTTTACTTTTTCGAACATTACAAATGCAAAAGTAATAGTCATATTTGAGCATTATACATTAAGTATTCTAGGGATAAAAGTACACGTTTTAAAGTTCGTTAAATTTTACAATGTTTCATCAATCAATCAATCATTGTAACGTATTTGCGAAATAGTTATGATTTCTGTCGCTAAACACTTAAAATAGTGGATTCTGTCTGACTGTATTTGTACTTTATGCTACCTGAAACACCCGACCCCTCCGTATCACCGTTCTATAAAAATGTTTTAATGGCATATAAGGTATAAACATCATCTAGTTATTAACATTCGAGATTAGACATAAACATAGATTAAAACTTTACAACGCAGGTGCCCAGGTTAAATGTCTTAGTTATAATAATAAACATAATCAATGACCATCGTATATTATCTGGAAACAAAGTGATCCCTCGGAAGAAGCATTAATCACAATAAAATTTCTTGAAAATTGCATACTCGGTTTAATTGAGTCTATATATGAGGAATAATGAGTACAATATCCCTCACGCCACATGACACCGGTTTGAGCGGTACTCAATTGTCAATGTTCAACACTTAATAGTGCTGGCATCAATGATCCCGAAGGACCGGAAAAATATAACAACACTGAAACGTCACTATTTTTGTTAAATGTTAATTTCCTATTACCGTTAAATCAAGTGTACCATGTGACTATAATGTGTACTGTTACAAAGGCAACATGGCTTTTTCACATTAAAAATCCGAAAGATAAAGATCTATAGAAAAAGTATCCCAGTGTGGTATTTGTTCGGGGTAAAATAATGAAACACACATAGGTTAATAACAGGAAAAATATCATCCCTCATAAAAATACTCGGATTTTACAGTATTTTCTTGGGATTATATTGTTACTGTTACGTTCAAACCTGTGTTATTTACATACTCATTGTAAATATACATTTACCAGACATAATGTTACAGAAAAAAACAACATTATATTAAAAGTTCTTTTGCAAACAGGTATAATATGCATACATGTATTCTTACATAATGATAAAGAGTTCAATCATAAAGCAGTTCAGTGAAATACTTATCAAAAGACACATGCACAATGCTATATGGTTAAAAGGTACCACTCAAAACAGACACAATCTTAACCGACTTTCTCCCACGGAAAATTCAAATTGACCCTTTCGAAACTGTTATACATGTGTATATATAAACAGTACCGATCTTGGTAAGACTGCGCGGGCACTGAGGGCAAAGTCTTATCACGTTCGGTTCATTGTTGAGTAGATGAAGTGCAGCTACACTATTTATGTAAGGTATTAGCATAAGCCATGAGTAAAAAAATCATCTTGTTAGAATTAATATCAGATAACAATTCAGTTTAAAAAAATAATCAAGATTTCTACGAAACAAACAGTTAAGGTAAGAAGATTAATTCCTTTATATCTTAAACTGTAATAACTTAAGTTAAACATTAAAGGTTATAAAATACAGACATATATCAACACACAAAGCTAGGTATTATGTCGAAAAACAACACTAACAATAATAAATATGAAACAAACAAATCATACAATAAACAATATTCAATTATTCTGAAATCAAATTCGTTTAAAAACAATTCTATCTAAAATCATAAATTGATTTCAGTGTATTCAAATCCATTTATTGAGTGGGATAGTTGTGTTCTTTTTAAACATTGTAACTGCGAAAATAAATGCACAGAAAAATTAAGTTCTTCAGATATAAATGATCATATCTTATCTATTAGAGATATGTTAAAGGAAGAAAAAGAACAATTAATTATGACTATTGTTAAACACAGTAAAAATATCAGACGCTGACACCAGGAGAGGCTCGAGAAAGCGCGACCCACTTACTGTGTATTGTTTTGAAGGAAAGAAAATATGCCGTCAGGCTTTTCATGATATTATATGACATTACAGACTTTCTCTGAGAGCTTTATGCGAACACGTACATGGTCATGGTGTATCTCCACGTAAACATGGCAATACTGGACGAAAGCCTATTCATGCTCTCCATTTTGACGATGTTATGAAAAATAGTGACATTTTTACGGTCGTATGCTGACGAGAATGGCTTACCACAGCCAGCTGCTCCGAGAGGACGTGGTGATCTCCCACCCATCTATTACATTCATCCTTGACAAAAGAAAGCCATTCATTCTATATTATGTTGATAGTGTACGATCTGAGAATGGAAAATGTGTTAAAAAGAGCAACATTTTGTCAGATATGGGAAAGTGTGTACCGCAGTAAAATTGTAATTGCTTCCCACGTCACCGATGTTTGTCAAAATTCGTGAACAATATCGCAAGAAGATGTCGATGCTCGAACAGAATCTGAGAAGATGACCGCGACGTCATCTATGCAAACACATATTCAGCTAGCACAAGAAGAAAGAAATCTTTATCTGACATTGATTCGTCAAAGTAAGACAGCCTTAGAGACAGCCGCGTTGCTCGGCAATATACCTAGTACAATGCACTATACATTTGATTTCGCCAAGAACGTCACGCTTTCCGCATCATACTTCTTGACACTGAAAAAGGTTACAATTTATCTACCATTTCTTTGTTTCTCATCTTATTTGTATTTACAATGCGTTATTTAGAATGCAGACTATAACTTATCAATTATCTACCAATTTTCAACGCGCTTTTTCAGTAATTTATGGTTGAATTTCAAACACGCATGAATAAATCTACGGACACAGGCTGGCCAGTGATAAAGTACCAAACATTTGAATTACATTATCATACTGCAACTGAAAAAAAAAACACTTTATAAAAATAAGTAACGGAAGTAGATTCTCGTCCAAAGACATTATTAGATAAACGTTCTACACATTCTAAAAATGCACGCATGTGCAAATTATACCATAATGAAGTTATTTCAATTTTTGTGCCAGCATTTTAGATTTATTCATCAAAAGTAAAACACGCATAATGGGTTTTTAATGACCGGGAAAAAATACCCCGGTATGGTTTTAAGAAATTAACATGCTTGTTTTATACATACATAATTCATTTTGAAAAAATTGTAAGAGAAAAACTAAAAATATAAGATGAATATTGTTAAGGTACAAGTATTTGGCTTCCGCACTGATGGAGATCCAATTAATCTGATCCTAGTTTTGATGAGAGCCAGTGCATCGGCGGGTAGACGGAAAGCTGTCACACGGTCCAAATGCTGTTACTTAGTATAGATGCACCATGCTTTCAACGCGTTGGTTAAACAGGAAGATAATTGTTCATATACATGCTGATAAACTGCGCTGGTATTTGATATTTTTCAACCTTTTTGTAGGAACTCTGTATTGAAATAAATAATCGAGACAAAAACTAAAATAAGCTTACTTGATAAATGAAAATATGTTTTAATTGCAATTTATGATTGATTCTTTTTTTATTTGTTGGTTTACGATCACGCAGATATGTACTGAGTCCCTATGTAAATGTATAAATAAAATGTGAATGAATGAATGAATGAATATATGAATGAAACCAGTAAAGTTCATAAAATAAATGAATAAATTAATTATTATTATTGCCAAAATTTACACATTATGTCCGTAATCAATTCCTTTTATAGGACAAAACAAAAACAGATATGTGTTAGCCTATCTTTCATGGCCGTGTTAATGACAGGACTGCACAAAAGTATTGACCTACACATGCAGATTCCTGAGTCACAGTAGATGTCTTGTAGACACTGGATTTTTGCAAATTTTAAGGAGATTTATACAGGTGTGTTTGCTAATTCTAATAGCTGATATAGAGGCGTCAATAGAATTTCATGACTATAATTGTTGTAAAATACCGTTTAAAAATATCCATATCTTTTTCATACTGGATTTTTTTTTATCATTCAGGGTTATTATATATATCATATATACGGTTTTCTATATCTATGGCTACATTACTGTTTATGGAAACAGTCACTGTCCATATGATTTCGGGCGACACTTTGTATAGTTACGTCGGTATTAATCCATTTACTAGCTTTAAATTCGAGAACGTTTACTCTTGTAGGGCGATGTGATGCAGATTCCTTGCTGATCTGTAAATCAAGTAAACAAAGTCTTCAACCGTAAAAACGAATCAGTTGAGCTACCCAGAATGGACATGGTTTGACTGGAAGACATATTAATCAGTACTACAAAAGCCCTACCGGGAATTTCATCATATCAACATTTCAGGTGTCAATTGTTTTTAATATATACTTTTTATAAAGATTTTATTTTATCATTCTTTTACCAATAAATTTACGTTGCATTCTAAAATTATTATGAAATGGCAGTGGCTAGCCGTACGGGCCCGTATTGCTAGCCAAAGTTCTAAGCCATACCTTAGTCACGTGCGAACGACATTTAAAAAAATGCAAAACTTTCTTTCTTGAGTATCACGAAAACTTTAACATTAACGTTACGTAAATATATTATTTTTGGCGTTTGATGATCGGAAGTTGATTTTGATAAAGTCCGTGCGAAAGTACAGGAGAAAATAAACTGAACATTATTAAATTCATGTCTATAGACGTAATACAGTTGTAATGAATTTTTATCTTGATCACTTTTAATAGCGGACATAGATAAAATGTCTGTTCATGATACAGCGCGAGTTCAGTGCGTATAGGCTAGACGTGCGCGACTGCTTAACTTTTCGCTAGCAGTTTCTCCGTACGGCTAGCCACTTTTCTTATGCCATAAGTGTTTTGTGAAAGTAAAATTAGTATTTCAATATATATTTTTCAATCCATGCTTCACAGAATTGAGCACCAATAGACCTGGCGAGGTAACTGTGAGGAAAACTCCCGATGGTGGACGAAAGATCGTTCAAACTCTTACGATATTTTCGGACACTACGTTCACTGCCAGAACAAATGCCACCTGTGACTACTGTCAGGCGGCTCTTCTCATTGAAAGACAGATGTACTTTATACAGATCTGTACGTCCATACGTGCGACAAAATGTCGCAAGATGAAACGTGCCCCGCTACCTACAAGAGAAGAGTAACTCTTCCGCTGGAAATACAATAACAAAATCTATGTACTGAAAATCTAAAAATTGATAATACATGTATAGTATACTGGAAAAAAGACTGTGTACACATATGTGAACGACGTTGTTTATTATTTGAATAATCAATTTTGCATGCATTGTCTTATTTGAAAATATTTTTCCAGGATAATTATGTTAAGCAAAATAATTTTCCGTTTAGTCAATCTGACGTACTTTTTAACGAAACGTCGTACTTTTAAACGACGTCGTTACCAACGTCAACTTAAACGCCGTCACCAGCAACAGGTGTCGTGTGAATAAAAAAGTATTATAAAAACAAGTTTTCATCGTCCAAAATAATAAAAATTGTTTTCAAATGATTCAGAAAAGATTGCGCTTGAGAATCTCGTTGAAAAAGTGAAAATGTCCAAATTTGACCACTATGTTCGAAATGTCATGTCAGCGCTCATATCAGATCATTCATATCCGATAATGTTTTATAATAACATTCTGAAATATCAGGGTTTAACATACTTCCATGCTACTTCCGAGCGAGTAAAATAAAGTTCTCGTATATTTCGGCGTAAATCGGTGCATTTTTAATTCCGTACAACCAACCGGCTCTTAAAATATCACATATTGGCCCGTGACAAACACGCGACCATTCATTTCCTCTCTTCAACAATTACCAATGGCATTGAATCCCTGTTCTGCCTTCAATCAATACTAACGCGCCAGAAATCTCCAGGCTCTGCAAATGGGTTCTCTCCTATTTTAAGAACTTCAATTTGATTCATAAGTCTAAAACCAAAGCCATGGCAATGTCCTTGCATTTGACTTTTACGCACTACCGCGCCTTGTAGGGCAAAGCTTCCTCTTGTAATCCCGGAACTCATGCCAAACTTGTACACTTCAGTCCTTCGCTTTATTTCATTTGTTTCACAAACTTCACCAGAACTGAAACATAATGGATTACTTGCATCGAACCCTGAAAATAAGACATAAAAATAGTTACAGAGCAATGTTAATTAAATTTTGAGCTATATGCAGTCACGGTCCCCTGTTGGGCGCCAGATATCAAAGGGTGTGGAAAATGTGCAGTCTGACCGGGACTCGAACCCGGGACCCTCAAATCTTTCCGCGGCTTATCTTTTCTGAGCTATTCCCGCGAACAGTTCGCCCCTGTTAGTTCTCAGGGAGAAAAAAACAAGTAAAAAAAAATTCAGGGCGGTAAATTTATTAGGGGAAAAATGAGCCCCATCACCATAGTTTAGTTACTAAAGTTAGTGTATGATATATGATGAATGATAATGAGGCTATTGGAGTAAATATGAGATGAAGAGTTGATGAATATATTTATAAGAAATGCGCTATATATCATATAGGATATGATAATGGTAAGGTATATATACTAGGACGAAAAAGAAACGCCGGGTACATAAATATGCAACACATATTTTATTGCTTGGCCTAAAATAATGAAAATCGGTCAGATTTATATAATGCCCCATGTCGCCAGACGTTTGCCAGCAAATTTCTTGCCAACAGTAAATACACCCACTCGATTGGCCAGCATTCAGTCCAGATTTGTCCCAATTGAACATTTGTTGGGACGAACTGGATAGGAGGGTAAGGAGACGTCCAAATGCCCCCACTAATCATGTCCGGCTCACACATAAGCTCCTTGCATGAAGAATGGAATAACGTCCCATGGCCATGATTACACCCTGTTGAATTCCCCATGCATAGACGGATCAGGGCTGCCACAGGCTGCGCATGGAGGACACACAAATACTGATATGTCCGGCCGTGTTTCGCAAAACAAGAAGGGTCATCGTTAAAAGGGGGTATTTTTCACATAATCAGCATCGGAAATCGATTGAAACTTCAACAGCTGGTTCCATACAGATGACATTTCATACAAAAATGAATATAATAATCCAATAATACAATTTATCCCTTAAAACAATCATTTTAGGTTACCCGACATTTCTTTTTCGTCCTAGTATATATAAGGACAAATGACCCTGTGGTATTCTTCCCCGCTCACTCAAATGTCCTGACATTTCTAATTCTTACAGTCATCTAAATTAATTACAACTACATACCTAGGGTCAGAAGTCTATATACAACGACTTTTTACATAGCAGTCACAAAATATTCCACCAACAGCTATGTTGTTTAGGTTATCATTAACATATAGTTTAAATTAACGTTCAATCAAAAAGAAACGTAAATAATAAAGATTATTTCATACATTCCTAAGGAATGTTTTACAAAATATTTGAATTAGAGTGTTGTTTTATCTTAATACAATAATTACAATAATCACTATATATTTCTTATGTAGTATCAGACATTTGTTTAAACTAATCAGACATGTTCAAATTTTATTTATTCATAATGCAACAATTATCACAATAAATGCAAGATAATAATGAAAAACTAATGCTACATATACTGGCAAATTAAACACTGGAATTCGTGAAGATGTTAGTAAAAGCAGCAGTCATTTAAATGAAAGTTATACGAAACGAAAACATGTTAAATCTTTTAAGATCGTTTAGGTACAAATTCTTCAGCTTTTGGATTGAGAGTAGATGTTCTTCTCTGAGGAATAACATATTTGGGAACATCTTGGCTTTCTGGTGTGTTATCTGACATGTTAGAAGAAGATTCATTTATGTGCTCGGTCTGTACAAGATGCTTGGGGCCATCATTCTCATGGGAGGGGTATAACTGAGCTTTCCGTACAGGCAAACTCATTAAAAGCAACAAAAGATTTCTATGAAGGGTTTTTATGCCACTTCTACCATGTTCTCTTCTAACCTGAAAACAGGTATAGAAGGATAAGGTTGAGATGTCACAATATAAACCTCCTTATCCCACCTATCAGCCAACTTGCTGTTCCCTTTCAGGCCTACATTTCGAATCAAAACACTTTCCCAAGGAAGGACTTTAGCGTCTCTAACCTTAAACTTATATTGGCGCTTATATCGTTTACTTTGACGTCTGGACTCACGATTGGCAACCTTATATGCAAAATGGAGACGTTTCTTTAAAGAAGAAATGTACTCCGAAGGACTTTTCTTGGCTGATGTTGAGTCAGGTTTGAATCCCAGAAAAGCATCAATAGATAACATTGGATGCCTCCCAAACATAAAAAATGAGGCCCGTCACCATACTTTAGTTACTATAGTTAGTGTATGATATATGATAAATGATAATGAGGCTATTGGAGTAAATATGAGATGAAGGGTGGATGGACAAGGAAGAATATATTTATAAGAAATGCACTATATATCATATAGAATATAATAATGGTAAAGTATATATATAATGACAAATGACATTGTGACATCAATAAAGAAATAAATATTGTTAAAAGTTTGTTTTTAAAATCAGTCAGTTAAAAACGAATAAATCCACCAGAAGTTTCGATTGAGTCAGTTTAACTAATCAATCAAGGGTACACATTTCTGCCCTTGAATTTTTTCAATCACACAACATAAACCAGCAAGGTCGTTTATGAATATTATGGGAAAAAAATTAAGTCGATCTCACTCAAATGTTTTGTTTAGAACAGTCTTTGGTTTCTGTATTTTACTGCGTAAGATGTGCTCATATTGTACTCTTTATTGTACTTTGTAACAGATATTGCAACGTCGGTACGAATTAAGATTCATTGATATATTAACAGGGAGACGTGCCAGTTAGTATGCAGCACTTTTCATAAAGTAATTTCAGTTCGAGCCAAAATGCATATTAAAAGATTTATTCAATTTTATTTTTTTAAAAACTAAATTCATGTTGTTTATTTATTTTCATTTGATATTGTTATCAATTAAAATTCTGGTAAAATTGTGTGATATTAATAAATGACTAATTTTTTTGGGAAGGTTATAAAATAGATCAAAGCAAAGGTCATTTCTATTGAAGTTATCGTTTCATTTTCATTATTTTGGTCTCACGTAGTTTTATGGATTACTATTATACAGACCAAAAATTGATCAATAACAAAACTCGAACAATGGCACTTCATTGGTGGAGAAACATTCGTTTAAATTTAGATTTGTATAAAAAGCCGAAAGATATTATAAAGGGGCAATCATTAGTTCATATGCTTTGTCAACTTTATCCAAACAACTGACAAGAAATTCTGAAAACGAAAAAACTTTCTGCTGAAGTCATGCTACCTTTTCATGTCTGTTCTTTCAAATAAGTAAAGGTCCTAAATATGCCTTTGAATGACACAAGCTTGCATTTGAGACATATGCTAAACCACGACATTAATAAAACGTAAAATAGTAGGAACAGATGTTGCTTTTTATCTGGTTTCAATACAATTAAACTCTGCCATTTTAGCAGTAGTATCTTGTGAATTCGGGGTCAAGGGCATATTTCAGCATGTCAAAAAGACTATGTGCAGTTGTGACTAATTTTCAGATACAAAGGCAAATATATAATAATTGATTGAAAATAAAAGTATTCTTACCTAAAACATGTAATAAGAATTTGGTATTTGCTGTTTTACATAGCTGTATTAAAATGTGAAAAGTTTACGTACTTGTTTTTCAATTTTATATTTTCAATTAAGCTTTTTCTAAAAACATGGATACAATCATTATTATATACATGGTATGACTCATAATGTCCTTTTTTTATGTGCTAAAATTCTTTTGTAAATAATATCTCCTTTTGCTAGAGGTCATGACCTCAAATCATTTAAAAGAAATTAAAAAAAATTCTGAAAGTAAATATCTCATCTTGCTAGAGGTCAAGATCTTACGACCTCCCAGCTATTAAATCATTTCTTTAGACATATTTCATATCATGTTCAAATGTTGACATTCCAATATAATTACTTCAATTTCATCATTAAACTATGTTTTAAGAAAAGCCATTACCTCCTGGGACAGCGGCCATTTGGCCCAAAAGCTAAAATTTGTATAATCTTAATAGAGGTTCACTAGACAATTTTCTGTGCTAAATAAGGTTTTAGCTTTGTTTTTAACATTTTTATGCCCCCAGAGGGAGGCATAGAGTATTCACACCGTTCGTTCGCTACATCTCCAAAACCGCTGGGGAATATCAATGAAACTTCACAGGACTGTTTGTCACCATGCTTAGTTGTGCAAATTGTCTTGATTTTCAACTTGATTTGTTATTGACATAACCCAGTTATGGTCCCTCAATGGTATTTTTTAGTAAAATAAGCTTGTCCGAGCTTCATCACCAAAACTGATTTTAGTGAAACCTAACAGGATTGTCTGTCATCTTACTTAGTTGTGCATTCGCTCTTGATATTTTGCTTGTTTTTATGCCCCCAAGGGAGGTATATCAAAATCGCACCGTCTGCCTGTCTGTCCGTCCGACTGTACGTCCGTCTGTGCGTCCCCACTTAATCTGAGTCCGGACTGTAACTTTGTCATACATTGAGGGATTATGAAATAACTTGGTACAAATGTCCACCACTACAAGACGATGTGTCGCGTCTAAAAATCACGTCCCTACCTTAAAGGTCAAGGTCACACTAACATTTTGAAGCTTCACTTTATCACAATAAGAGTAAATAGGTACACATATTTGTGTCCGGACTATAACTTTGTCATGCATAGAAGGATTTTAGAATAGCGTAGCATAAATGTTTACCAACATCCAGACAATCAGTCGCGTCTAGACTCACGTCCCTACCTTAAAGGTCAAAGTCAAACTAGGAATGACACGGAAGTGCCACATTGAAGGTTCCACGATAACCGCCGTATGAACACATCTGCGGATGTTTCTAAATTCAAAATTTTACTATTTCATGTTTAAATGTTGAATTCTGCTTAAGCCGGTGCTAGGGGGCGTGGACGGTAACTCGCACTTTCCAGTACCGTCCATGAACAGGCTCAATCAAACCGAGCCTGCAACATTTTCAATTTTGCCGTGTTGGGCTTTCTTTAGGGATTCTGTATTTATCTATTTGAAGATAAAAATTCATGTCCGGACTGTAATTTTGTCATGCATGAAAGGATTTTAAAATAACTTGGTACAAATGCCTACCACATCAAGACAATGTTTTGCGGCTAAGGCTCATGTCCGTCTGTCCGTCCGTGTGTCCCCACTTACATAACAATCATGTCCAGACTGTAACTTTGTCATGCATTGAGAGATTTTGAAATAACTTGTCACAAATGTCTATCTCATAACAACATTCTGTCGCGTCCAGGAACCACGTCAGGTCAGGTCACACTATATTTTGAAGGTTCACGCTATCAAATTAGAGATTACAGGTACAATAATACAAAGATAGATCAATCAGTTACTTTCATTCACTTTTCATTTCATAATATCTGCATGCTTAAGAAATTTTTTCGGGGTCATTCGTTACCTGGGTGACAGCTCTTGTTTGCACAGTTATGGCCCCTTAATGGTCTACTTTTAGCAAAATATCCAAAACTGCTGGGGGATTTCAGTGAAACATTTTTTTTCAGTTAATTCACTTTGTCTATCCTTTATCTCCAAAAACCACCAAGGCAATTTCAGTGAATATTTATGAAATTGTTTGCATGGCGTCAGGATTTTCAAAGCTAAGTTTTGGAATGTGCCAAGATATTGTGTGTGAATTGTTTTCGCACTTTTCCTGGCCCTTGATGATGAAACATATTTTTTTTAGTAAAATTTATTTAGACTTTACCTCCTACAATCCTAATAGAATTTCAATGACATTTTAGGAATGATAATAATCAAAGGCGGTCGGGCGTATATCACCGGTATTTTATATTGCGGATTTATGGCAAAACTGCTACTCGGGGGGATAAGTCATTTTTTCGGTGACAGCTCTTGTTTCTATATGCATTTAAGAAAACACATTACCCCCGGGTGGAGCCATTGTGACCCTAGGACTATAATTGAAACAATTTTGGTATAGATCCAACTGACAATGCCTTATGCAAAACTATGCCCTAGACCTTCGGGGTCTTTTGCAAGATTTTTTTAAAGAATTTCTTTTGATTGCCATGAAAACCAGATTTCGGCATGGAATCAAATTCTCGAAAACTTTTGACGCCTTTCACCCAAGTAACAATTCTGGCAAGTTTGGTAAAAATTGGACAAAGGAATTCTAACGAGAATATGTTTTAAGTTCACCTTATACTCTTTATAACGCGCACACAAGCACATACGCACGAGCACGCACATATTTAAATGAATCGATAAATGCCACCATATCGCAGATACTGAGGTGGAAAAAAGAGAAATAAAGTAAAAGGACATTGTTTTGCGTAAGGTCTGGAAATTGTTTTTACGCTTTTAATGAAAAATTTATATTCAGTTCCAGACACGCTTATATCTTTTCAAAAAAGAAAAATCAGAATGTTTCATATACGATGCCAGGACTATTTTTCAAAATATTCTTACCTGCTTCATAATCCTTCAAGGTGTCTGGAAAGCTTCCATTCTTCGGCTGTCTTTTTAGTATGCTTACGAGGGCAACTTCCATTCCTGATGTAGAAGGACTTCCTTCATCATAAACAGCTAGAACAACCTCACCAAACTTTGATGAACGTTTACCAATAGGCTGATACACCGTCTTTCTCAAATTATATTGTTTTTTGAATTTAATTTCCATCAGCTCATCAGCACTATAAATTATGTGTGCACATGTTATTCCGCATAATCCATGCATTGGGTGGTCAATAAATCCTCCAAGAGTACCGCCTAAAATACCTTCTCCGTTAAAAACCTTAGCATGTATTGCTAGACCATTCTTAAGATGTTTATGATACTCGTTTGGTCCTTTCACAAATGGTTCGAATTCTCCCTCTAATACATCTGTTGGGAAACCTTCAATATATTTTGGAAAAGGTGTCTCGTTTAGAGGTATACACCCTTTTACTGCAACATATATAGCTATACAAGGTACTTGTTTGATGTCAAGTGTGCCTGTCTCGTATCCAACGGACTTAACCAAGCTTGGCAAAATTACATTAATATTACTATGTCTTTTGAGAAGGTTGTCAGCATTATCGTTTATACATTTTCTAAGCTTTTCAAAAGTCTTATCATCGAGCTGACTCATTATTTCATCTTTTGTCTCGTATTCAGCAACAAGTTCTTCCTCAGTACTGACTTCGTTTTCAAATCTTTTACAATATTCATAATCTTCGAATCCGGAAAATGTGGAATTCTTTTTTAGAGTAACAATAAAAATAATAGATTCATAGCCTTCTTTGTACGACGGCAATACGTCGACAACATTTTTCAGCTTCCTTACACGTTGGCAGATCATAGTGCAAATGTATGAAATTATTTTTGAATTTCTTCCAAATACATGCCACGCCCTGTTCAGTTCACGTTTAGATGGTAAAATATCCCTTTCTAGCAATATGTTTGCGTCAGATTCACTTTTTCTTTCAATACATCTATCCCAGTCTGAAAGGTATATGTTTTTTTTGGTATAGAAATACTAAAATACATTTTAAAATTTGTAACCAGTGGAAATTTAAGTTTTAAAAGCTTCAGCTGAATGAGTAATTTTTAATATAAACATTTTTAAGAAAACAAATTGTTTTAAATCCGCTTACTCAACTTCAAATTTTATGTCAAGACAACACTACGATTTCAAAAAGATAATAGGTACTTAAAACTGAAAAAGAAGAAAAAGCAACAAAAAGGGATAATATGTTTAAAATCGCAGCATTTGCTTTTAAATACTATGCAGACTCGTTTCTTGCACAAGCGGGTTACCGATTAAGATTGTACTTAGCGCTAAAAAACAAACGCTTATGAAATTTCCCCCAACTTCGATCTGGGTAAGTGGGCTTTTAATTAGGTTAAACTTTGTATTTCAGTGTATGAAAATACATCGTTTATGGTTACAAAATGGAGTCTTTTTATGTATGTTTTTTTATTATATTTCGAAAGCTTAAGCTTAAGTTTTCTGTTGTTTTCTTTCTTTCCTATTTTATAAAATGTCTTGACATATTGTCAAGGTCTCTTTTTTACGTGAAGATATCCTTTGCTTATCCTTGGGTTAAATACTTTCATTGCTAGGACAGCCTGTACCAAATCTAATGGGAAACTTTTGCCATCTTTCGACAAAGATTTAAATTTACATAAACTATCAAAGCAATTTGGGGCTGTCATTAACATAAGCTGAGAAAGTATAGACGCTGAAATATTCAGTTTATGTAAAAAAAGTATACATTTGTATTTTTGATATGAAGGTCTAAATCAAAATTAGATTTTTTAAACAAATAAAAGAGTTAGATCTTTAACTAGCAGTTAGATATTTTTTGCATGATTAAAGAGAGCCATGATTGAATCAGTTGATTTTTTTTTTGATAACCGTCCACTTTTGAAATAATTGTTATTCCCTGAAAGTGACTGTTTCTTCCGGAGAAGATACCCAAAACTAAGCAAATGAATTCTTTCCTTATTTTATTTCAAATAACATGTATGTTTTGTAACAAATAATTAATTATCTTTATTCAAAGTTAAAAACAATTAAAACTAGAAGGGTTTTTGTCACCCAACACTATGTATGATCACTCATCTGATGTCCCACCGGTACCTTTACCTGTGAAAGCCGGACAAGATTGATTTTTCTATTATAGCTCTGACGGCCATTTTTTGCAGCAAAACAGAACATGCCGTGATATGCACAACTAGTGATAGTATTGAAGTCCTGTGAATTTTGTGGAAATCCCGCTGGCCGTTTGACATCTGTAAGCCAGACTTGATTTTCTATTTTTAGCTCTGGCAGCCATTTCGTGCAGCAAAGCAGAATGCACAACTACGGATTGTTTGGTTGAAATCCTACCAGTAGTTTGACATGTGAAGGCCGGACAAGCTTTTCTATTTTTAGCTCTGGCGGCCATTTTGTGCAACGAAGCAAAACATGCTGATGATGTGCAAAACTAGGAATGTTGCAGAGCACTCTTGTAATGTTTGGTTGAAATCCCACTGGTAGATTGACCTGTGAAGGCCGGACAATCTTAATGCGGACAGACAGACATCCAGACGGACGGACAGATCGACAGCGATGGCAAAAACAATATATCTCCCAAAAATATTCGGAGACATGAATAAAGATTGCTATATTTTAATGTGTGTAAACGTTAACACACATCATCTTTCTTCTAAAAGGGCATCTTTCATAGAAAATTAATACATTGTATCATTTTTCATTTAATCTGTCTAATTGGTGTAACTATTAAAGGCAATATCTGTTGTTTCTTCAACCTAGTAGCACATTCAAGATAACACATTGTACTTTCATTGACGTTTTTTTTCCAAATTGCCTCGAAACTCCTGTCTTATTTATTCCTGTTCTAGTACTCTAACATCCAGTTCATGGATTCTGAAATATTTCATTATTTTAGTTAATAAGAAGGAACTCAATTCTCGAAATAATGGTGACAAAATAATGTAAAAAAAATTAGGTCAGCCACAATAAATAACAGTATCAACACCGAAAACATTAAGGCAAAATCGTTAGTCAATTTAAGAAGATAAAACATATGTATATCGTATAATGTATTAATTAGTTATTAGCATTGTCAGAATTTTCGAACCTTTTGTAGCGTACAAGTAAGTTTTTGTACCAAAGCCCATCGTACTCATAAATATTTTTGCCAGCAAGACGTCAATAATTATATCCAATACAACTCAATAATGAGTATCATTTTAGTGATAAACCTTTCCGTGCTCACCCTTGCGCCATGTCTTTTTTTAGTTTTGGGTCCTCCTGGGCTCCTTGCCGCTGATTCTTGTTGCTGTTGTATGGGGTTTGTGTTCATTGTACGCCGCCGTTCCTTGTTGATCTTGTTTATCATATTCTTTATAAGTTGCAAGTAAAAATAGCAACTAACATTCACACTGTGTGCTCTTGTCTTATTATTTTTTCGCGGACACGTATCGTGCCTTTTTCCGTATCGTACTTTTTCACCACGCTTAAAAAAGTATCGTACCTTTATAAGTTGGACCATCTGCCTTAGTAGATTCGAGGTACATTATGGTTGTCCGTATAAAAAGCATGCATTGTCTCCAAATATCGTCAAAAGTTTTACATACGCTAATTTGAAAATTTCCATGCGTTCATGAAAACAAAAATAGAAGTATTTACATTTAATTTGCTGATTTAGGAGAAATTATGATGGTAAATACGTATATCCTTTTTTAAAGTAGCTACATTATGAAACTTTAAAGCGTGCACCTGGGGTAATCCTTGTCGATTGCAAAATATGAAAAACAAGACTTTTTTATAAATCAAGTTAGAGACCATATAATACCCTCAATGAAACATGCCTTCTGTGTTAATTAAAGATGAAACACATCAATATTCTTTTTATTGTTTTGCTGGGTTTTACATTGCACCGACATAAAATAGGTCATATGGCGTCTTTCCAGCTTAACTGGTTCAGGAATACCTCAGGTGCCGATTCCATGCATTATTTCAAGCACGAACATGAACTGAACCATTGACGTTCCGTACACTATTTCGACAGCTTTGAAGTCAACACCCTAACCACTCGGCCACGAACTCCCCACATTGATATTGATTTACCTGTAATTATTCTATACGGATCAGTAAAGGCATGAAGAAAAGGTCTGAAAAGTTTTAGTCGCTGCCGTTTATTGTATGTGTCCCATTTTAACATTTAAGTTAATTGTTGTATAGATATTTAATACAACGTTACCACAAAAGAACGTTTAAACTAAAAGTAAAAAATCGTAAAATTTCATAACTGCAGTTTTTTGAACTCACTTAATAGCATAAGGTGTTGTGACCTACAATTCTATTGGTAAAGCATATGGGTAAAAACGAATTTATATAGCTACACCGAAAAGAAATGTTTTCTGTCAACTTATGTTAAACATTGGGATAGTTTATCTTTATTATCAATAGGTTATTCATTACAACAAAGTTTAAGAAAATAATATTTGATTCTTTTAAGATAATTAGCATGTATGACGTGAACTGTCCATCTTTACCTCTTAAAAACTACTATGACGTCATTTCTTTGTTCTGACCGTACTGTATTTTAATACAGTACAGGTAATTGTCCAATATTAATGTGTAAGTCAAATATTAATTGTGTAACACATTAGTATCAGTCTACGGGTTGTGTAGTGAAAGAAGCTTGTATGACTACATAATTTTGGGGGAAAGTATCTAATAAAATATAATAAAAGATTAATCAAAATGAAATTTCTTATATCAGAAGTTTACACCTTTCCTTCGGCCATCGCGCATTTTACAGAATTCCACGAAATAAACAATAATTGTCAGCTGTCGATGGTTTGTTTGCTCATTTTACGGATTCTATCTTGAAGCCTACTGGTTTTCTAATTCACTTTAGCGAAAGGTTGTGGAACGTCAGTAAGGAAATGATTTTAATGAGTTTGCTTAATTTGTTGTGTATTGTCCGTTTAAAAAAATACATTTAGTCAACAATCATACTTGATTTGCTTCATTGTTCGTACGTAATGTTTCAGTAAGGTCATCTTTTCAAATAAGTGAAATGGTCAGCTTTTCAAATAAATGTAATAGAGGACATAAATCCATCTATTTAAAACAAAAGCGGTTATATATGTTTAACTTATATATACAGTGTAATATAGAAACGATTCCAGGCTCACTATATTGGAATTAATTTTTACAAGTTCTTATATTCCGTTAATAATTGTCTACATGTTTGGTTTCTTAGTAATAGAAAGAGCACCGAAACACGAGGCTTTCTGATTTGTACGAGGGGGCGTAGCCCCCGAGTATAAATCAGATTGCCGAGTGTTTTGGTGATCTTTCTCTTTTGTATCATAGTCAAACATAAAAGCACGTTCCCTGTATCACAATATGAAACCCCGGCAAAAATGAACCAATGAACGAACATCTGGATATGACATTTCTGTCGCTTTCCCTTTCTCTGCCGTCACAATATGTAAACCCCAGCAAAAATGAGCCAATCAATGGGCATGCCCTAGAGTGCGGGTAACTAATACCCGCACTCCAGTTAACGCACTGTGCATGTATATGTATACGATTTAACCCTGACACATTTTAAACAGAAAGGTCTCCAAACTATGATACAAGAGTAGGTTAAACCGAACTAGTGTATCAATTCTCTGCATTCATACTAATGTGTTTGAGGTACTTATCCTAGAAGATGCGATTGTTTACGCAGTGATCGATCAAAAAAAAAAAGTGATCATATGCTTAAAATATTTAGATATTTAAAATAACAACAATTTTTGAAATTATTAAACTTTGTCAAACGTTGGTGAATATATTAATAAAGGGATCATTTGGTCTAGAAAAATGGTTATGATTCGAAACGATTTCCGGTTTCAAAAGATTATATGTATTAAACTTAATACTTTAGACGACTAAAGTTGAATTATTTACAATATAACATAAACAACGGTTTACAAATCACAATCAAATCTTGGACGGAATGAATTTCAACTGCATTTCCATGAAATGTACATATTCTTATGAGATCCGAGAAAAATTCTTTTGTGTTAATAGGAGTGTTACACTTACTAGCATTTGGTTCATTTTATTTACTTACGATCGAGACGACCGAAGGTTGAAAAATGTTCCTTTGACATTTTATTATCTTTATCCCTGAAATAAAAGTAAGATATATCACATCGATGCTATCGATAAAACAGAAATTAAAAAAGAAATAACAACAAAACCAAGTTCTTGTCACAGATAATTTTAGAAGTCACAAACAGGTGCCTACTTCCCCCTCTCAAACTAAATTCATTTGAAAAATGACGCCTTAGAGTGAAAATATAAATAGGAAGAAATTATGTTTAGAGGTAATTGAAACAATTTTTACAGCTAGAATTATTTTCCATTTAAAGTTATCACAATAAAAGACCTGCATAACCTTATTATTGCCATTTACTTTATCTACATAACACAAAAAACGAGAATAAAGATCAACAAGGCAAAGGAGACGTTTACAGGACACAGCCCCCGGCACACTCAAGCAGGGCCCCCAATAGTCACTTAACCAAAAAACCGGGAGTGGACATAAGGGAGGCAAAACCGAAGGTGAGGGTGAGAGAAAATACCTACCTTTAATGACAATCTAACATGACAGACATCACAAAATAAGTAAACATCAAAAAAGTAACAACACAGACACGAAAAACACGTGAAGGAACAAAGAGGTACAGTCTTGGAACTGTCAGTGGCAGTTACACCACTGTGGAGTGTAAACCGATTTTAGGCGCGCCAAACCTTACTCTTAGTCCCAATATGTTCCTAAATGACACGAAAGTGTAAATAAAATTAGTCCACGCCGCCAAATGAAATTCTAACAATGGCCATGGTTACATTAGACGAAATAAATAAAACACACAAATGATTGTGTAAATATGTACAAAAAGGTACAGCCTAATGACCATAACTAAAGTTCTTGATGCCTTTAAGGTAGGAAGAGCAATAAGAAAATCACCTACAAGCGCACGACTAAGCAAATACCAAACCCCAGCGTTGTCGACTGAAAAATCTTGCCGCTTAGCACTTTCTTCAGTAAATAGTGAACAAATCAATACCATGACATATTCACTATGCTGAAATGCGTCCTCATCGAGTTTCTAATGGGTAAAGAGAACAATGTAACATTGAAATAATTGAAAGCCATAAACCATCACGGTAATCTAGCAATGCGGCCGCTTACACACTAAACACCCTGATTTCTGAACGGTTAATATCCGTGAAAACAGGGGCTTCATAATATCAAAATTTCATTTTCTTATGGCACAAGCGTTCTTTTATTTTGTAACCTAACGCTTTTCAGAAAATGGCACTTACGTGTCAAATTGAGTGTTCCGTGAAACAGCCGGGGATGCATGATTTGATCATTTCTTGTTCTGTATAAGCCGTTGCTAGGATCTTGAACAGAAGTTTGCTTAAAGGAGATATAAAAGATTTTAATTTGTCATTTACGCGTTAAGACATTATGCTTTTTTCTATTTTCTATTCTATTTTTTTCTGATAAAATATATTCTAGCTTACCATTTCTTCATGTCGAAGGCGTATGATACATTGCTGGGCGTTGTCTTTATGAAAAAGAAAAGCAATTGCAAAGATTAAAGTTGTGAATTTGATATTTTTGTCAAATAACAAAGTTATTTAACTCTTAAGATTGTTAAAAAATACATTATTAATGCAACTGTAAGCGTTCTTTAAGGTTTTGAATTTTCAGAAAGAATTGTTTGATTCGTTATGGTTGAAACAAACATTACAGGGATTCATATTTCATTCTTTTTATTTATGTCACTTTCTTTATGAATTATTGCTTGTAGATACGTCAAAATAACTCATTTAATAATAATTATTCAATTTGTGAAACCCTGTGATTTTTGTGTAATTAATATTATTATTACATTTAATGGTTATGTTTAACATTTATGCATTGAACAATGAAATATACATTAAAATCCAGACTGGTCCCTGGACAATGGGTCCAATTTTCTCAATCCTGAATAATTCAAAGGTTAGAAGGAAAATGAGGCATAATTAGAAAACGTGATTGGCACCCCTACATGTCCAAGTAATCAACAAATTATACAAGTTTAAATTTAACATCTTCTCAATTATTTGAGAAAAAAGGGAAACTTCTAAAAAAAAACAAAAAAAAAACAACCCCAGCAACAAGAGCCATGTTAACATGGCCATCCCCAGTCGAAAGTATTTGCTCATTGAAAGAATGTATTTGTAGTAAAGCAGAATAATTCAATTTTAAGAGGTCTTTTGGTAATGAAAACTGAAAGCTGAATAGATTACAGATTTCATATATTTGTGAATAATTACAAAGGACAATTACTGAAAAATAGTGCAGGGTAGGTAATCATTCTTGTGTGCTGCACTCCTTCTCAATAAGATATATCTACCTATGAAGTTGAATTGATACCTCTAACACATTTTGAGATAAGCTCCGGACAAAAAGTATAAAAAATAACAAAGGGCAATAACTAAAAAATTATAATGGGTAGAGTAACCACTCTTGTGTACTGCACTCTTCCTGAGTGAGATATATCCACTTATGAAGTTTCATGTTGATATCTCAAAGGCGTTGTGCTCTGGACAAAAATTAAGTTTAAAAAATAACAAAGGGCAATACCGAAAGTTTATGTCAGGTAGAGGTATCTATCTTATTGCACTGCACTCCTCCTGAAATATGATCCATTCACCCAAGAAGGGTTTTTCAAGTTTATACCTTTCAAATACTTTTGAGATATGCTCCCGGACAATAATGTTTCAACACAAGGACGAACGGAGACGAACAGATAGACGGACGGATGGAGACTAATTTTATTTTTGAGGCTTCACGTTAATACCTTATATTAGTAAATGCTTAATGAGTTACTGTCTTGACAAAAATTACGTATGAAAAAATAACAAAGGGGCAATAACTATATGAAAGATAGAGTTTTTATCACTCTTGTGCACTGCACACCTCTAAGTTGAGATTTATCCACCTATGAAGTTTCATGTTGATATTCTCAAAGGCTTTTTGAGTTGTGCTTTTTAGACAAAATTAAGTTTTGAAAAATAACAAAGGGCAATAACTGAAAAAAAATATGCGAGGGGTAGAGTCTTTACTGGTTGTAATGTGTTATGACTGTGTTGTATATAGTTGAATCTAGCTTCAAATCTACATGTTTCATATTTTGTTGCAGAATAGTGGATTAGATATGATAAACAGTTTACACACTGAACAGTCAACGTAATTTGTAAACGTCAACTAAAAAATTATACTCTTAATAAACAACATTTTGCCATGCCTTTCATATGTGGAGATTTGAAATTGATTTTGGTCAAGTTCAAAGTTTTCCTCAGACCCTTAATTTTTTTTTTGTACTCAGTTTTAACATTTTTATTCATTCTTTTCTTTTAAAAAATCATGGTTTTCATAAATTTACATTTAACAAGGCATTGAATAGTAATAATTGTTGGTGCACAGAAAAACATCAAAGAACGCAGATGACGTTTGAAGTGGCCTCAGATCACTAATTTAAGACATAGTTTAGTTTCTTCTTGCATTTGTACGTACTAAACGTTTCCGAACGATTTCTCCTTAATGAGACAGTGAATTATAATCTATACATAGATACCAGATATTTTTAAAAAAGTTAAGGTGGTTGGTTGTGGTATGAATTACATTTAGTGATATTTATTGATTGATCAGTAATGTACCTTTTTTTTGTCTTTGAATGTATGGTATAACGTTTTGTTTAATATATGTGTAATACATTTCTTTATAAAAACATATTTATATTTAACTTGGAATCATTGTTTCCTATCAAATTTGAATTTTTTAGGGCAGATAATTCTATAAAAAATAGTTTTGCTCAATTATCCAAAAGGCGGCGGGGGATATAAAAGAAATCTCCGTCCGTCCATCCTTCCGTCCGACATTTTTGTCCGGAGCATATCTCAAAATGTATTTGAGGTATCAACTTGAAACTTCATAGGTGGATAGATAATATTGAGAATGACTTCAGTACACAAGAATGATATGGGCAACAAGTTTTGTTGTTGAAAGTATTGTTAAATCAAAGAAACCTTTTATGCCCATGCGATCAAATTTAGACAGATCATAAGACTTGGTAGCCTTATGGTTAAGGTGCCACATCATGCAGATATTCAAAAGCATTTTATATATTTTGTGAGAACTAATTATCAATTTAAGGAAAATGAATATGATAACCTTCAATCAGAGATGTTATATTTCCGATCCATAAAGATCGATCAGTACAACAATATTGTTGTGTTTTTGGTAATTTAAGTTTTAAGCTTAATGATAAGCACCGTATGATTACATCTGCGGGTGTTTCTGAATTCAAAATTTTACCATTTCATGTTTAAATGTTGAATTCTGATTAAGGCAGTGCAAGGGGGCGTGACAATCACAGGCTCAATCAACCCGAGCATGCAATAATCTTGCCGTGTTTGGCTTTCTTTAGGGATTCTTAGTTTCTCTTTTCAAACTAACTGTTGATAAGTTATTAAAATAAAAGTATGGATTCTAATCTATTTGAATTATCAATAAATCGTTCAAATAACGATAGAAATAAAACTAGTTTTATGATATTTTATTGCTCTTCGAATACAATTAAAGAAAATAAGCAACTATCTTTCCCATAAGCATTATACGATATAGCAAAACGAAACATGTTTAAAAACACTGTACGCATGAGCAATAACAAAGATTTAGACGGGTAGCAAAAATAAATCAATATCAAAAGGTTTTTAAAGGAATAAATTGAGCATTGCTTTCAATCTTTTTAGTATTAAAAATATTCTTCCTGTACATTCAATATGTGTTCAAATTTTCACATTTATAACAGAAATTATAAAATGGAATAACTATTGGGAAATTTTTTCAGTCTACTAAATTATTTAATTTTTTATTTTTAAAACCCATATGTTTTATATATTTTTATTTTTCAAACCCCATTTAAATTAAAAAAAAGGGGTTTTTTTGGGGCCGGGTAAATTTTCGTTTCAATATAGAAGAGTACTTGCACTTAATGGGTGAAATGGGCGAGTAGAAGTGAAAAACTTAAGTCTTTGAATGCCAAAAAGGTAACAGTTAAAAAGATTTGTCGGCATTCTCGTCGATATGAAATTCACAAGTAGGGGAATCAGCTTATTGCTTTGTATACAGATCCTTATTTCAATTCCAAAATTTATTAATTAAACGTACATGGTCATCATATATTAATCTTTCTCCAACTTAATAATATTTAGGAACTAGCGTTGGCTTGAATTTATCCTTTAGCTTCGTTTTGAACAATTTAAAGAAGAGAAGTCTTGTAAATAATTATCAAGGCTATCCCATACAGAAATTGCTGAGGGTATAATAAATTTAGAAAATACTTATGATGTTATTATCATTATTTCTAGGGTTATATTGATTACTTTCGGATACGAGATTTAATATAAAAATGACAGCAATAAGTAAGTTTGACAAGAATATGTTTTGGCCTTGGCAAAGACAATGACAAAATGTATTTGCTTTTCGGCCTCCAGTTCTTGCAAAAATATGATACACATCTTATTTACAGAGCATTTGTAAGTGCATAATAATTAACATATCTATTATTTACATACAACTAATTGATATAAATATAGCTATATACAGATAAATTGTTACAAAATTAATCATATTATATAATTTCCAGATATTGTTTTCCTTTCTTCCTACGTATCAATACAGCAGTAGATTTGCATTTGTTGTTTACAAAATTGTGTTTAACTTATTCCAGTTTGGTGGTATGTAACACTCCCGATATGTGATTTTGATGTAAATCATCATTACATTCACACATAAGTAAGAAGTGATATTTACTTTCAAGACTGTTTTTTATCACACACTTTGCAATACCGTTGACTTCTTGGAGCTAGTGTATATCTTTCTACTTCAATATCCAGACTGACAATTCTAACAATTCTAAAGTTTGTGTATATGAATCGATTTTTTTGCATATCAAAATATTTGAATAATGCCCAAAAGAAAATCCATGTCATAACAATTAGTAACCTTCAAAGTCAAAATTCTCATCAACATTCATATCCCACTCGTGAAGGCTTAAATCTATCACTATATTTACAAAATTAATAATTGATCATTTTATACAAATTGAATTATGTAATTCTGTTAAACCGAGACTTAAGTCAAGAAAGGAAAGGACTAAAAACAAGGAAGCAATAATAATATGAACACTTTTACTGAGGGATCAGATACGTAAGAAAGACAACGATCAGAAATGATAAAATGACTAAAAATGCAAACAAAGTATATAATAGAAAGTAAGTCATATTAATGAGCAAAGCACAAGTGAATACATGTACAACAATTCAGTCAAATCCAGCCAAAAACAAAACAAAGCAGCAACAAAGGTAATTTAATAAAGGTAGCAAATCAAATAAAAAACAAAGTAAACAAACAAGCACTTTTTCATTCAAACACAAGCACAAAAGTGACATTATTTCTCATCAATATAAGAAAATGACATTTGACTATGACAGTTACTTTAAATTAATGATAAATAAATCCAAGCAAAGCTCCAGGGTAAATCAAGTTCTATAATTTTCAAATTAGTCAAGTATAAACCATATGATTATTCTTCAAATAATATGAATATTATAAATTGAAATATTAACATATTTTACTTCTAGTACATACAACCAATGTCATGCATGTGCCGCCTGTTGACCTCTTAAAATGACAATATCTACTTTACATGGCAAACTTGCACTTAACAATATGTGATACGGTGTTTATGAAAAAACTTTTGAGAACATCTGTTCCAGCAAAATTAAGATGAAATCCCCCATTCCTCACAGCATAAAGATTCCTATTAGAACGCTCTTAAAGAGGATATTCTATATGACTTAATAAACTGACAATTTGTTCTTTTATATTTTAGTTGTAATCTTCTATTAACCAACTTTACCTTTTCATTAATGATATCAAAATCAACAGGTCTAGGTAAAATACTAGATACAATGATATGTGCAGGAGGGTTGTGAATCCAAGTAACATAAAGTAATTCATTTGTTTATCTAACTATATCATCAACTGAAAACTTATCTATCGAGTTTAGATAATTTGTTGTCACGTGTAAAATAATATACGAGGCTTTAACCAAACAAGGATCAGCATCTATTTGATCTATCATCATTTGTAAAGTGTCCCTCAAAACGGAAAAAACTGCAGTGATCCATATCCCTTTAACATATTTGGCAATTCAATCACTCAGAATGTCAACTCGACCATCTTTTAATGAAATACATTAATTGATTTAAAAACGTAATTTTAATATCATTGATAAAATTTTCTGAATTAAGAAGTGGTCTTAAATATATTTCGATAGAATATGTACATTATCTGACCGATCTTAATCTAAATAATGACGAAAGGCATCTGATTTTCAGTCACCAATTAATTTTATACTTTCAAGAGAAATGTTAGAACGAAAAGATAATAAAGCAAAACCCCTTCTAAATGAATCAAGATTCAACCCAATATTTTCAATACAAAGACGTAATTTCTTTTAAAATACAATACTGAAACACGAATTTAAGGAACAACTTATGAAACGACTGGTAACTTATCGCGTCTGTCAAAAACTGTGCAGATTACGCACAATGTTGAATATTTATAGACAGCGTAAGAATACGAAAATTCGATGAACAAAAATAGATAACCCAGATAAATACAAATGACGTCAACACTACTAATTATAGATAAGGAAAGTCCTACACCAACCCATTTTTGAGAAGAAAATGCTATTGATAAGCCACGCATAGAGAAATCATTTTCTTTAGACAGTTTGTCACTGATGTTACCCAACTAAATAACCAATTTAGACATCATTTAGCATCATAATGAAACATGTTTTACCAATTCTTTCGTTACGCATCTTAATCATTTCAACCACTATCTATAGCTCTTTGGTTAGTCTTAACATATAGTCGATACCTAGTGCAGTCACACAAAACAGCACGATTCGCACATAAGCCTGTTTTAAGCATAATATTATAAACGTTCAAAGTTTTCCTGACTTGATGATGAGACACCATTCTTGAAAACAACATAATTTGTTTTTGCTACGTTTACCTTTACCTTATAGTCATGTCAATGATTTGATGAAACGAATAATTGTTTTTTACAGTGCCGAACATCACCAGCTACATCACAATCAAACATTTACATGTATAAGGATGAAGCTGTATGCGTTAAAAATACTACCAGACAATAATCGATCAAGTTCATCAATAAAAAATAGAACAAAATCGAACTTGCAGACCAGATCCATATCAAGCCAACAGTACTGTTTGCATAATCAGTTTTTTTAACCATTACAACGTATATATGTACATGCTTTAACACCTTCATATATACTCCAGTGATTCAAATAAATTTCCTTCGATACCTTTGTGTATTATAATTTATCCAATCAAAGTTGTGTATTGATACTATATAATTATAGTAAATGTAAACTAAAGGTCTTAAAAAGTGGGATACATATAGTAGGGATAGACAATATCATGTCTTCAATTTCTTTTAAAAGTGGGAAGAGAATTATAGAAATGTCTGTCATTAACAAATAAGAATATACTTAACTGTGGGAAGAGAATTATAGGAATGTCTGCCATTCATCTATCTGTCCATCCCCAATTTTGTGTGTGTGTCCGTTCCAAATATATTTATTCCCCTGAAATTATTTCTTGGAACTATTTCAATGAATCTGCAAACTAAACAAATCTTAAGTGTCTTACCCTTCTTCTGATTTTTGAAGATAGATAGTCAGTTGTGGGACTTGAGTCACTTTGACGAGCCTGAAATAGAATATTTTGTTCATACATTTCAGTTGAATTCTTTTCATACATATTTTTGAAACTTACTTATATTTAGTGATATGTATTTATATGCACGCATTTATCAAATAAATCAATTATTGACATTAAATATCTATTATTAAACATAACAGCCTGATTTCTGAATGTTCCAAATAACTGATAGGACGATCCCTAAAAACAATACTGGCATGCGAGCAGTTCCCGTACAGAAGCAGTACCCGTATTTTTCAGTTAAACGCTTGATTTTTACTTGCATTCTTTAAAAATTCATTTCAAATCAAGCAGATACATAAACGAGACAAAATCTAAGTGTCAGTTGCAATACGCATTAAAAGTCTCATTTTAAATCACTTTCACCTGTACGTCGTCAAAACGTGCCCTTGTTTTCTCTGGGGATTCCGTCCTTGCGCGCATGCGCAAAAATATTTACACGTGAGGCTTGTTAAAGGGTTTTCCACTAATACCAACTGTTTACAGATAAGTAGGCAATGTGATTAAAACTTGTTTAATTATCAGAATTTTGACCAATATTACTATTTAAAATAATTTTATGGTTTTGATGCGTAAAATATCATGTATACAAGCATGCTATTGCATGTGAATGCGTTGGGGTAACGGTACCGGGTAATAGATACCCGCGTTTAGTCAATAATAATAGGTCCGATATAATAAAATTGTATAATTACAATGGGTTAGATTTTATGTACGGGAACTACTCCTCTTCATACAAAATAATCAATAATTTCGGTACCCCATATGAGGCCTCATAAGTAAGGGTTATTCTATGTTTAGAACATGATGGAATTTCCATGATTTGTGTGACGAGCCGAATATTGATGTGTAAAATTCAAATTTTGGTGAGTGAGCGTAATAAAAAATAATGTTTAAGTAACTACGATTTTTGTACGGGAACTGCTCGCATGCCAGTATATTGGTTATGTGTGTCGCTTAGTTTTTTGATCTCAGAATACAAATATTCGATGTAAAACAAGAAATAATTAAAACAGCCTTTCTAACAAATTTCAGGGATATTTTGGTTGAAAATATTGCATCTATAGTGTTCACAAGATTTTCTATGTATTAATGCTATTTGACATATTTTCTAACCAAGGTGACCGATATTCGATCTAGAAATCACACAAACAACCTTTTTAAATATGCTCAGTCAATGGTTTTGACATTGAGGCAAAAATGTAACATTTAGAGTGTTTTTTATTATTTTTGGTCTTTGTGAACTTGTTTTAGACACCAATGGACCAATATACAAATTTAAGATCGAATTTATCAAAACGACCTTTCTGATAAATTGTCAGAATACTTGGATTGAAGAAATTAATTCTAGAATAAAAAAAAAATTTGGTTGTGTTACCTTGTTTTTTACCCATATTCGGATTTGAGCAAGAAACCACCTAAACAACCTTATTTACAAGTGCATAATAATTAACATATCCATTATTAACATACACCATTTTATTATACATAATGTTATATACAGATAAATGTTACAATATTAATCATATTATATATTTTGCAGATATTGTTTTCTTTCTTCCTACGCATAAATACAGCAGCAAAAAAGCATTTGGTGTTGACATAATTATGTTTTACTTATTCCAGTTTGGTTATATGTATCAGTCTTTGAATTTTTATCTTCAGACAGTTTTTCACTGATGTAACCCAATTAAATAACCATTTTAGACATCATTAAGCATCATTATGTAACATGTTTTACCAATTATTTCGTTACGCATCTTTATCATTTTCAACCAATATCTTATAGTTCTTTGGTCGGTCTTAACATATAGTCTATACCTACTGCAGTCACACAAAACGGCATCATTCGATGAGTTTTGTTTTGCGTACATAAACCCGTTATAAGCATAATATTGTAAACGTTTAAGTTCTTTAAATTTATTTCGACCCCAAATTTGAGATCACAACAAAAGTTTAGGACCAGATTTATTACCAAACATTTATAATTGACAGTATTTGTTAACTGGTCGTTATGATAGAATGCATTTAGAATGGATATCAATACACGCTTTGCTTTTACATACAGTTCATGAAGCATAGAATACAAAACAATTTTTGTGTCAGTATTACATCTTCGTAAAAAATTGTTTAAACAACTTCTAATCTTGTGTTCCTATAAAACCATTTTTCTTGACTTGATGATGAGACACCATTCTTGAAAAGAAATTTTTTCGAATTTGCTACGTTTACCTTTACCTTATAGTTATGTCAATAATTTGATGAAACGAATAATTGTTTTTGAAGACTAATTACAGTGCAGAACATCACAAGCTACATCGCCAGCAAATATTTGCATGTATAAATGTAGTATATCAGGATGAAGCTGTGTGCCTTGAAAATACTATCAGACTATTATCGATCAAGTTCATCTTTAAAAAATAGAATTTAAACGGACTTGCAAACCAGATCAATATCAAGCCAACAGTACTGTTTGCATAATCAGTTTTCGAACCATTACAACATATATATGATTTAAAACCTTCATACATAATCCAGTGATTCAAATAAATTTCCTTTGATACCTTTGTGTATTAATATTTACCCAATCAAAGTTGTCTATTGATACTATATAATTATAGTAAATGTAAACTAAAGGTCATAAAATGTGGGATAAATATAGTAGGGATAGACAATATCATGTCTTCAATTTCTTTTAAAAGTGGGAAGAGAATTATAGGAATGTCTGCCATTCATCTATCTGTCCATCACCAATTTTGTGTGTGTGTCCGTTCAAAATATTTTTTCCTTTGAAATTATTTCTTGGAACTATTTCAATGAATCTGCAAACTAAACAAATCTTAAGTGCCTTACCATTCTGTATTTTGGATGTTCATGGTCATGGTAGGGATGAGTCTGAAATAGAATATTTTGTTCATAATTTTCAGTTGAATTCTTTTCATACATATTTTTGAAACTTACTTTTATTTAGTAATATGTATTTATATGCACGCATTTATCAAATAAATCAATTATTGACATTAAATATCTATTATTAAAAATAATAGCCTACTCTTTTAAGATAAACAATTCATAAGTGTCGAATCAATCTGATTTCTGAAAGTTCCAATAAACTGATAGTACGATCCTGAAAAACAATATATTGGTTATGTGTTTCGCCTAGTTTTGATATCTGAGTATACAAATATTCGATCTAGAACTAGAAATAATTAAAACAGCCTTTCTAACAAATTTCAAGGATATTTGGGTTGAAAATATTGCATCTATAGTGTTCACAAGATTTTCCCGTATCTATGCTATTTGACATATTTTCTAACCAAGGTGACCGATATTCAATCTAGAAAACACAAACATTCTTTTTCAAAAATGCTAAGTCAATGATTTTGACAATAAGGGCAAAAATGTAACATTTAGATTGTTTTTCTTATTATTTTTGGTCTTTGTGAACTTGCTTTAGACACCAATTGACCAATGTTCAAATTTAAGATAGAATTTATCAAAACGACCTTTCTGATAAATTTTCAGAATACTTGGATTGAAGAAATTATCTCTAGAATGGAAAAAATATTTTGGTTGTGTGACCTTGTTTTTTACCCATATTTGGAATTGAGCAAGAAACAACCTAAACAACCTTTCTTTTCATTTTACAAGAAATTTGGAGAGAGAAACCGTTGCTCCCAGAGTGTTAACAAGATTTTCCTATTTTTAAGGATGAGTGACCTAGTTTTTGACCATGGCAAAGACAATGTTTTCTTCGTTTACCTTTACCTTAAAGTAATGTCAATGATTTGATGAAACGAATAATTGTTTTTGTAGACTAATTACAGTGCCGAACATCACTAGCTACATTGCCAGCAAATATTTACATGTATAAATGTAGTATATCAGGATGAAGCTGTATGCCTTGAAAATATAATAAGACAATAATCGATCAAGTTTGTCAATAAAACATAGAACTTTATCGGACTTACAGAACAGCTCCATATCAAGCCAACAGTACTGTTCACATTATCAGTTTTTTTAACCATTACAATATATACATTCTTTAACACCTTCATACATACTCCAGTTCATACATACTCCAGTGATTCAAATAAATTTCCTTCGGTACCTTTGTGTATTATTATTTACCCCATCAAAGTTGTGTATTGATACTATTATTATAGTAAATGTAAACTAAAAGTCATAAAAAGTGGTATACAAATAGTAGGGATAGACAATATCATATGTTCAATTTCTTTTAAAAGCGGGAAGTGAATTAAGGAAATGTCTGCCATTCATCTATCTGTCCATCCTTAATTTTGTGTGTGTGTCCGTTCCAAATATTTTTTACCCCTGAAATTATTTCTTGGAACTATTTCAGTGAATCTGCAAACTAAACAAATCTTTAGTGTCTTACCATTCTGATTGTTGAATATAGATAGTCACCTGAGGTACTTGAGTCATTTGAGAGACGAACCTGAAATATAATATTTAGTTCAAAGTTTTCATTTGAATTATTTTTATACATATTTTTTGAAACTTACTTATATTTAATAATATGTATTTATATGCACGCATTTATCAAATGAATCAATTATTGACATTAAATATCAATTATTAAAAATAATAGCCTACTCTTTTAAAATAAACAATTCATAAGTGTCGAATCATTCTGATTTCTGAAGGTTCCAAACAACTGATAAGACGATCCTTAAAAACAATATATTGGTTATGTGTGTCGCCTAGTTTTTTGATCTCAGAATACAAATACTCGATCTAAAACTAGAAATAATTAAAACAGCCTTAGGATATTTTGGTTGAAAATATTATATCTATAGTGTTCACAAGATTTACCCGTACTAATGCTATTTGACCTATTTTCTAACAAAGGTGACCGATATTCAATCCAGAAGTCACACAAACAGTCTTTTTAAAAATGTTCAGTCAATGTTTTTGACATTTAGGGCAAAAATGAAACATTTAGAGTGTTTATTTGATATTAATTTGGTCTTTGTGAACTTGTTTTAGACACCAATTGACCAATGTTCAAACTTTAGATAGAATTTATCAAAACGACCTTTCTGATAAATTTTCAGAATACTTGGATTGACAATATTATCTCAAGAATGAAAAAAATATTTTGGTTGTGTGACCTTTGTATTACCCATATTCGGAATTGAGCAAGAAACCACCTAAACAACCTTTCTTTTCATTTTACAAGAAATTTGGAGAGAGAAGCCGTAGCTTCAAGAGTGTTAACAAGATTTTCCTATTTTTAAGGATGAGTGACCTGGTTTTTGACCATGGCAGATAATTCTATACAATATTTTTGCTCAATTATCCCCGCCAAAAGGCGGCGGAGGATATAAAAATAGCCTCCGTCCGTCCGTCCGTCCATCCTTCCGTCCGACATTTTTGTCCGGAGCATATCTCAAAATGTATTTGAGGTATCAACTTGAAACTTCATAGATGGATAGATAATATTGAGGAGGACTGCAGTGCACAAGAATGATATGGGCAACAAGTTTTGTTGTTGAAAGTATTGTTAAATCAAAGAAACCTTTTATGCCCATGCGATCAAATTTAGACAGATCATAAGACTTGGTAGCCTTATGGTTAAGGTGCCACATCATGCAGATATTCAAAAGTATTTTATATATTTTGTGAGAACTAATTATCAATTTAAGGAAAATGAATATGATAAATTTCAATCAGAGATGTTATATTTCCGATCCATAAAGATCGATCAGTACAACAATATTGTTGTGTTTTTGGTAATTTAAGTTTTAACTTTCGGCATTTTCTAGTTAGGTGGTTCCAATATTCCTACTTGAATAATGTTGAATCACCCGTAGGATATGTTGCCAGTTTTTAACTTTGTCTTTTGATGTCTTATCTGTGACATACAGGGTTCATAATCTCTGATCTCCTTTCAAAATTCCATTTTTGTTTAGTTCCGTTCCTTGTTTTCGCGTTTAAGGCATACGCCTTTTATCATTGGGACCATACGCTGTTTTCATGGAATGGCACTACTATGTCACATTGAAGGCTTAATGATAATCACCGTATGAAAACATCTGCGGGTGTTTCTGAATTCAAAATTTTACCATTTCATGTTTAAATGTTGAATTCTGCTTAAGGCAGTGCAAGGGGGCTTGGACGGTTGATTGCACTTGACAGTGCCGTGCGTCCATGAACAGGCTCAATCAACCCAAGCATGCAACATTTTTGATTTTGCCGTGTTTGGCTTTTTTTGGGAATTCTTAGTTTCTCTATTCAAACCAACTGCTGATAAATTATTAAAACAAAAATATGGATTCTCATCTATTTGAATTATCAATAAATCATTCAAATTACATTACTCGTAGAAATTAAACTAGTTTTAAAATATTTTATTGCTTTTTGAATACAATTAAAGAACAGTAGCAACTATCCTTCCCATAAGCATTATACGATATAGCAACGAAACATGTTTAAAAACACTGTACGCATGAGCAATAACAAAGATTTAGACGGGTAGCAAAAATAAATCAATATCAAAAGGTTTTTAAAGTAAAGGAATAAATTGAGCATTGCTTTCAATCTTTTTAGTATTAAAAAATATTCTTCCTGTACATTCAATATGTGTTCAAATTTTCACATTTATAACAGAAATTATAAAATGGAATAACTATTGTAAATTTTACAGTCATACGTACTTATGAATTATTATTTAAACCTATATGTATTTTTTTATATATTTTTCTACCTCATGAAATAAAAAAGGAGTTTTTTGGTCCGATAAATTTTCGTTTCAATATAGAAGAGTACTTGCACTTAATGGGTGAAATGGGCGAGTAGAAGTGAAAAACTGGAGTCTTTGAATGCCAAAAAGGTAACAGTTAAAAAGATTTGTCGGCATTCTCGTCGATATGAAATTCACAAATAGGGGAATCAGCTTAGTGCTTTGTATACATATCCTTATTTCAATTCCAAAATTTATAAATTAAACGTACATGGTCATCATATATTAATCTTTCTCCAAATTAATAATATTAAGGAACTAGCGTTGGCTTGAATTTATCCTTTAGCTTCGTTTAATCAATTTAAAGAAGAGAAGTCATGTAAATCAGAAATTGCTGAGGGTATAATAAATTTAGTTATGTTCGTCTTTCTATTGTTATGTTATCATCATTATTTCTAGGGTTATATTGATTACTTTCTGATACAATAATTAATATAAAAATAACAGCAATAAGTAAGTTTGACAAGATTGCATGCGAATATTTAAGTACACGATAATAATAGATAAAATTCAAGTAAATATATTTTCTTGTTTCAAACAAAGTTAAAATGTAAAAATTTTAGAATATGTTCTATACTTTAAGGGGCATGACATTTATTCGCAGCTTTTAACTTTTTGAGCTTGCCTGTGAACCTCTATAAATTTACCTGCTTTGGTTTAAGAGTTACTATACTCTTATTATAGTAAATGTAAACTAAAGGTCATAACAATTGGGATACATTTAGTAGGGAAAGACAATATCATGTGTTCAATTTCTTTTAAAAGTTTGGAGGAAGATTATAAAAATGTCTGCCATTTACAAATTAGGATATACTTAACTGTGTGTATGTGTCCGTTCCAAATATTTGTTACCCTAGATATGATTTTTTGGAACTATTTCAATAAATATGTAAAATAAACATATCTTGAGTGTCTTACTATTCCGATTTTTAAATATTCATTGTCACGGTAACGAGGAGCCTTAAATTTTTTTGTTCATGATTTTCAGTTTAATTCTTTTAATAGATATTTTTTAAACGTACTTATATTTAGAAATATGTATGCACGCATTTATAAAATATATCAGGTATTGACATTAAATATCTGTTATTAAAATAATAGCCTATTTTCAAGAAAATACTGTTTAACATAAGCATATCTCAAGTGTCTTACCATTTCGATTTCTGAAAGTGACAAATCATTTTCTTCAAACAACCGCCTTTGAAAGAGAATGTATTTGGTAATGTGTATCGCTTAGTTTTTTTACCTCAGAATACCAATATTCAAATTAAAACTAGAAATTATTAAAACAGTCTTTCCAACAATTTTCAAAGATATTTGGGTTGAGATAATAACATCTATAGTTTTCACAAGAATTTCCCATATTTATCCTGTCTGACCTATTTTCTAACCCAAGTAACCCATATTCAATCTAGAAATCACAGAAACAGTCTTTGTAAAGAATCCTCAGTCAATGTTTTTGACATCTTGGTCACAATGCAAACTATGTATTTTTTTTATTTTTATTTGTGGTCTTTGTGAACTTGTTTTAGACACCGATTAACCCATGTTTAAACTTAAGATAGAATTTATCAAAACGACCTCTTGGCAAATTTCCAGAATACTTGAATTGTCAATATTATATCTTGAATGAAAAATAAATTAAGATATTTGGGTTGTGTGACCTTGTTTTATCCCAGATGACATATATTCGGGATTGAGCTAGAAACCATCTAAACAATCTTTCTTATCTTTTTTTAAACATATGCAGACAGAAACCGTAGCTTCCACAGTGTTAACAAAATTTTCCTTTTTTAAGGATGAGTGACCTAGTTTTTGACCATGGCAAAGACAATGACAAAATGTATTTGCTTTTCGGCCTCTAGTTCTTGCAAAAATATGATACACAGCTTATTTACAGAGCATTTGTAAGAGCATAATAATTTTCATATCCATTATTTTCATACAACTAATTAATATCAATATTGCTATATACAGATAAATTGTTACAATATTAATCATATTATATAATTTGCAGACATTGTTTTCCTACAGCAGTAGATTTGCATTTGTTGTTTACATAATTATGTTTAACTTATTCCAGTTTGGTGATATGTAACACTCCCGATATGTGATTTTGATGTAAATCATCATTACATTCACACATAAGTAAGAAGTGATATTTACTTTCAAGACTTTTTTTATCACACACTTTGCAATGCCGTTGACTTCTTGGAGTATGTGTATATCTTTCCACTTCAATATCCAGACTGACAATTCTAACAATTCTAAAGTTTGTGTATATGAATCGAATTTTTTGCATATCAAAATATTCGAATAAATGCTCAAAAGAAAAACCATGTCTTAACAATTAGTAACCTTCAAAGTCAAAATTCTCATCAACATTCATATCCCACTCGTTAAGGCTTAATTCTTTCACTATATTTACAAAATTAATAACTGATCATTTTATACAAATTGAATCAAGTAATTCTGTTAAACCGAGACTTAAGTCAAGAAAGGAAAGGACTAAAAACAAGGAAGCATAATAATATGAACACTTTTACTGAGGGATCGACAACAATCAGAAATGATAATATGACTAAGAATGCAAACAAAGTATAAAATAGAAAGTAAGTCATTAATGAGCAAAGCACAAGTGAATACATGTACAACAATTGAGCCAAATCCAGCCAAACACAAAACAAATCAGCAACAAAGGTAATTTAAATAAAGCAAGCAAATCAAATAAAAACAAAGTAAATAAAACTTTCTCATTCCACAAACACAAGCACAAAAGAAATTTTAAGTGACATTATTTCTCATCAATATAAGAAAATGACATTTGACTATGACAGTTACTTTAAATTAATGATAAATAAATCCCAAGCAAATCTGCAGGATAAATCAAGTTCTATAATTTTCAAATCAATCATGTATAATCCATAAAATTAATATTCAAATAATATGAATATTATAAATTGAAATATTAACATATTTTACTACTAGTATATACAACCAATGTCATGCATGCGCCGCCTGTTGACCTCTTTAATGACAATATCTACTTTACATGGCAAACTTGCCTTTAACAATATGTGGTACGGTGTTTATGAAAAAACTTTTGAGAACATCTGTTCCAGCAAAATGAAGATGAAATCCCCCATTCCTAACATCATTAAGATTCCTATTGTGACGCTCTTAAAGAGGAATGGTCTATATGACTTATTTTTTTTTACATTTTAGTTGTAATCTTTTATTAACCAACTTTACTTTTTCATTAATATCAAAATCAACAGGTCTAGGTAAAATACTAGATACAATGATATGTGCAGGAGGGTTGTGAATCCAAGTAACATAAAGTAATTCATTCGTTAATCTAACTATATCATCAACTGAAAATTTATCTGTCGAGTTTAGATAATTTGTTGTAACGTGAAAAATAATATACGAGGCTTTAACTAGGATCAGCATCTATTTGTGTTTACTATTTTTTTGTCCATGGGCCCGGATTTTATCAATTAATCCCTTCGATTTACAGCTAAAAATAAATTTGGATTTAATTACTCCTTTCGATTATTATATTGGTTCCCCTTCGATGATTCGCAGCGTTACATATTAATGAATGAGAACCGGAAAGCAGTTCTGCTGTACATGAATTCGAAAGCTATAAATAGCTATAAATGTTCTGATTTTTGACACTTAGGTTATAAATTTGTTATTTCACCTTTTCAGTAGTACATGAAATTATAATTTGTTACATTTTGAAATACATTTACACACAGTATATCAAGTATACTATAAGTGATTGAATATGTCAATAAAAAGAAGATTTCAGGCAAAAGACTTTAATAATTTTGCTTTTGATTATTATTCTTAATTTATATTTATGAAATTAAATGATTAATAATAACATGTTGATATATTGGTTGCTTTGAAATAATTATAACTTTAGTATATAAAGTTATATTTCATTGGTATTATTGGAAATGCACGGAAGGGCATGACTGTTGACATGGCCGGGGTCCGTACTCGACAGCGAAAGCTGCATTATATGCCCTTACGGGCGGATGGACCATCAATAAGCATAGGCTATAGATAGATATAGATCGCATCATTAGTAACAACAATACTTTGATCTGCAGTTTGAACATGAGGTGTATTGTTTTTAGTCCCCTACCGGTTTACCGGAGGGGACTTTAAGTTTACCCTCCGTCCGTCTGTCCGTCCGTCCATAAAACTGGATCCCGCAATAACGAAAAAAGTACTGAAAATATTTATATGAAACTTGATATATGGATAGATGACAGTATGGAGGTTATGCACGTCTTTTTTTTTCTTCCTATGTTGAAAATTCTGGTTGCTATGGCAACACATAGACTGAAAATGTGGCAACTTTTACACATAACCTGAATTCAGTGATAACGCAAAAAGTACTAGAAATATTTTTATGAAACTTGAAATATGGGTAGTTTGCAGTAATCCTTTTCTTTTCTTTTCTTTCTATGTTGAAAGTTCTTGTTGCTATGGCAACAAATAGACTGAATTGCAAGATTTCTGATTCTAGTTTTTACGTTTCTTCACTATAAGTTCTTTATTTCTTAAGGTATTTTCTTCAAACTTTGAATATAATTCTAGTCATCAACCACATCATATGTGACAAGGTTTACAACTCTAGCACAAAATTTATCAGAATATCCTCCCTTGAACTTAGAATTTTCATATTTTTTTTATATAACTTCTTTATTTCTGAATGTATCTACTTCAAACTTCATATATATGTTCTTATTATCACTCATCATTTGTGAGAAAGTTCAATACTCTAACAAGACCATTTCCAAAATTATGCCCCTTTTGAACTTTTCGAGAAATTGGTAATTTTTACTCCAACTTCTTCAATCATTATAGGATATTCTTCAAACTCCCACATCATAATAATATGACAAGGTTTATAAATCTAGCATCCATATTTCCAGAGTTATCTCCTCCTTAAACTTTGAATGTTTCTTATTCATTCTTTTAACTTTCTTTTACTTCAAATTCAAAATAAACATTCATTATCAACACCTTCATTACTAATTGTTCTTTGTTACACTCACATCATGTATGACGACTTGCATCTTTATTTCAAGAGTTATCCCCCTTTAAGAATTTTGCTTTTAAAAATGTTATATTTTGATAACAGGGATGTTTACAAAAATAACTTTAGAGTGTCCTTCAGTCCGTCTGTACATAAAAACTGTTTCCTGTGATCACTTTTAAAGAACTTTTTCAACAAATTTACTTAAAATAGAAACATAAGTGAATGGTCATTGGCCGGGGTTCTAACCGGTAGGGGACTTATGGATTGCTTGCAATACTATGATAATTGCTTGTTTTTTATGAATGGTTTTAAAGCAATTCAGCAATTTGACATACAAAAAAATGCATGTAATATTACTATATTATAATATTAGTCCCTTTTGTTACTATTTGTATATTTGTTACAATTATAATAATAAAAAAACAGACTTTGATATTTTTATCATCTTATGTTACTGACTACAGTAGTGACACGAAAAGAACACAGTACAGTCTTGTCACATAACATTTACAAGTCTTTTTCGTATTAAATGGAATTACTTTCCTTACAAGGTAGGCATCAGGAAATCATTATTATCAAATTAAATATCTGGCCCCTCTTTTTAATTGTGGACAATGCATAAGATAAGTATAATTATGCAAAAAATGATCAAAGGATTCGAAAAAAAATCTACAATAGTACTTATTTGAATATGACATGACCTGTGCGTAGGAATAATTTGGTAAAGTATCTGTAATGAGCGCATTTTTTTCGCGGAGCTTCTCAATTGCTGCATAGCAGCAACATTTGTACTTGTTTGTAAAGTGTCCCTCAAAATGGAAAAACTGCAATCCATATCCCTTTAACATATTTGACAAGTGAATCACTCAGAATGTCAACTCGACCATCTTTTGATGAAATACATTAATTGATTTTAAACGTAATTTTAATATCATTGATCAAATTTTGTGAATTAAAAAGTGGTCTTAAATATATTTCGATAAAATATGTACATTATCTGACCAATCTTAATCTAAATAATGACGATAAATGACGAAAGGCATCTGATTTCCAGTTACCAATTAATTTTATACTTTCAG
Organism: Ruditapes philippinarum; assembly: GCF_026571515.1. NCBI lineage: Eukaryota > Metazoa > Mollusca > Bivalvia > Venerida > Veneridae > Ruditapes > Ruditapes philippinarum. The sequence continues at coordinate 74,478 of NW_026865562.1, forward strand.
GAGAAATGTTATAACGAAAAGATAATAAAGCAAAAACCCCTTCTTAATAAATGAGTGGAAAATATATCAAGATTCAACCCAATATTTTCAATACAAAGACGTAATTTCTTTTAAAATACAAAACTGAAACAGGAATTTAAGGAACAACTTATGAAACGACTTGTAACTAATCGCGTCTGTCAAAAACTGTGCAGATTACGCATAATGTTGAATATTTATAGACAGCTTAAGAATACAAAAATTCGATGTAAAACAGTTAACACAGGTAAATACAAATGACTTTAACAACACTAATTATAGATAAGGAAAATCCTACACCAACCCATAGTAAAACGATTTTTTAACAATAAAATGCTACAGATAAGCCACGCATAGAGAAATCATTTTCTTTAGACAGTTTTTCACTGATGTAACCCAACTAAATAACCATTTTAGACATCATTTAGCATCATAATGATACATGTTTTACCAATTCTTTCGTAACGCATCTTTATCATTTCAACCAATATATATAGCTCTTTGGTTAGTCTTAACATATAGTCGATACCTAGTGCAGTCACACAAAACAGCACAATTCGATGAGTTTAGTTTTCCGCACATAAACCCGTTTCAAGCATAATATTGTAAACGTTCAAGTTCTTCGAAGTTATTTAGAACCCAAATTTGAGATCCAAACATAAGTTGAGGACAAGATTTATTACCAGACATTTATAAAATGACAATTTTTGTTATCTGGTCGTGATGAAAGAATGCATTTAGAATAGATATCAATACACGAATGCTTTTACACACAGTTCATGAAGCATGAAATTCAAAGACAATTTTGTGTCAGTATAACATTGTTTAAATAACTTCTAATCTTGTTTTCCTATAAAACCATTTTTCCTGACTTGATGATGAGACACCATTCTTTAAAACAACATAATTTGTTTTTGCTTCGTTTACCTTTACCTTATAGTCATGTCAATGATTTGATGAAACGAATAATTGTTTTTGTTTACCAACTACAGTGTCGAACATCACGAGCTACATCACCATCAAACATTTACATGTATAAGGATGTATGCCTTGAAAATACTATCAGACAATACTCGATCAAGTTCATCAATAAAAAATATAACTTAATCGGACTAACAGACCAGATCCATATCAAGCCCAAAGTACTGTTCACATAACCAGTTTTTGAACCATTACAATATATACATGCTTAAACACCTTCCTACATACTCCAGTGATTCAAATAAATTTACTTCGATACCCATTTGTATCAAAATTTATACCAAAATGTTGTCTATTGATACTATATAATTATAGTAAATGTTTACTAAAGGTCATAAAAAGTTGGATACATATTGTAGGGATAAACAATGTCATGTGTTCAATTTCTTTTAAAAGTGGGAAGAGAATTATAGAAATGTCTGCCATTCATCTATCTGTCCATCCTAAATTTTGTGTGTGTGTCCGTTCCAAATATTTTTGACCCCTGAAATTATTTCTTGGAACTACTTTGATGAATCTGCAAACTTAACAAATCTTAAGTGTCTTACCATTCCGATTTTATGAGATAGATAGCCACTTGAGGTACTTGTGTCACTTGAGGGACGAGCCTGAAATAGAATATTTTGTTCATACTTTTCAGTTGAATTCTTTTCATACATATTTTTGAAACGTACTTTTATTTAGTAATATGTATTTATATGCACGCATTTATGAAATGATCAATTATTGACATTAAATATATATTATTAAAAATAATAGCCTACTCTTTTAAGATAAACAATTCATAAGTGTCGAATTCTGATTTCTGAAAGTTCCAAATTTATAGGACGATCCTGAAAAACAATATATTGGTTATGTGTGTCGCCTAGTTTTTTGATCTCAGAATACAAATATTCGATGTAAAACTAGAAATAATTAAAACAGCCTTTCTAACCAATTTCAGGGATATTTGGGTTGAAAATATTGCATCTATAGTGTTCACAAGATTTTCCCGTATTTATGTTATTTGACCTTTTTTCTAACCAAGGTGACCGATATTCAATATAGAAATCACACAAACAGTCTTTTTCAAAAATGCTCAGTCAATGTTTATGACATTTAGGGCAAAAATGTAACATTTAGAGTGTTTTTTTAATTATTTTTGGTCTTTGTGAACTTGTTTAGGACACCAATTGACCAATATTCGAATTCAAGAGATAGAATTCTAAATTATCAAAACGACCTTTCTGATAAATTTTCAGAATACTTGGATTGAAGAAATTATCTCTAGAATGAAAAAAATATTTTGGTTGTGTGACCTTGTTTTTTTACCCATATTCGGAATTGAGAAATAAACCATCTAAACAATCTTTCTTTTCATTTTACAAGAAATTTGGAGACATAAACCGTAGATTCCATAGTGTTAACACGATTTTCTATTTTTCAAGATGAGTGACCTAGTTTTTGACCATGGCAAACACAATGACAAAATGTTTTTGCTTTTTGGCCTCCAGTTCTTGCAAAGATATAATACACACCTTCTTTACAGAGCATTTTGTATGTGCATAATATAAAATATTCATTATTTACATAAAACAAATAAATATAAATATTGTTATATACAGATAAATTTTTACAAAATTAATCATATTATCATATTTTGCAGATATTGTTTTTCTTTCTTCCTATGCATAAATACAGCAGCAAAAAAGCATTTGGTTTTGACATAATTATGTTTGACCTATTCCAGTTTGGTTATATTAAACATTCCTTGATAGGTGATTAATATGTAAATCATCATAACAGTCACATAAAAGAAAGAAATGATACTTATTTTCAAAACTGTTTTGTTCATACACTTTGTGTATATATATTTACCCCATAAAAATTGTCTATTGATACTTTATTATAGTAAATGTAAATTAAAGGTCATAAAAAGTGGGATACATTTATTAGAGATATACAATATCATGTGTTCAATTTCTTTTAAAAGAATGGAGGAGGATTAAAGAAATGTCTGTCATTAACAAATCAGGATATACTTAACTGTGTGTATGTGTCCGTTCCAAATATTTGTTACCCTAGATATGATTTCTTAGAACTTTTTCAATAAATATGTAAAATAAACATATCTTGAGTACCTAACCATTAGTTCTTGGTCACTGTATAAAGAATATTTTTTGTTTCATGATTTTCAGTTTAATTCTTTTAATACATATTTCTGAAACGTTCTTATATTTGTAATAAGTATGCAAGCATTTGTAAAATATATCAATTATTGAAATTAGATATCTGTTATTAAAATAATAGCCTATTTTCAAGAAAATACTCTTTAAAAAGAAAACATATCTCAAGTGTCTTACCGTTTTTGAAAGTTTCAAGTCACTGTCATAACGATCCTGAAAAAGAATATTCTTGGTAATGTGTGTTTCTTAGTTTTTAACCTCAGAATACCAATATTCAAATTAAAACTAAAAATAATTAAAACAGTCTTTCAAAATAATTTCAAAGATATTTGGGTTGAGATAATAACATCTATAGTGTTCATAAGATTTTCCAGTATTTATGCTGTCTGACCTATTTTCTAACCCAAGTGACCCATATTAAATCTAGAAATCACACAAACAGTCTTTTTGACAAATGTTCAGTCAATGTTTTTGACATTTTGGTCAATAATGCAAACTTTATAATAGTGTTTTTATTTTTATTTTTGGTCTTTATGAACTTGTTTTAGACACCGATCAACCCATGTTCAAACTTAAAATAGAATTTATCAAAACGACCTTCCTGACAAATTTTCAGAATACTTGAATTGACAATATAATCTCTAGAATGAAAAATAAATTTAGATATTTGGGCTGTGTGACCTTGTTTTATCCCAGATGACCCATATTTGGAATTGAGCAAGAAACCATCTTAACAATCTTTCTTTTCTTTTTCCAAAAAAGTTGGAGCTTCCAGAGTATTTACAAGAATTTCCGTTTTTAAGGATGAGTGACCTAGTTTTCGACCATGGCAAAGACAATGACAAAATGTATTTGCTTTTTGGCCTCCACTTCTTGCAAAAATATGATACATAGCTTATTTTCAGAGCAATTTGTTAGTGGATAATAATTAACATATCCTTTATTTACATACAAAAATTAATATAAATATTGCTATTTACAGATAAATTGTTACAATATTAATCATATTATATATTTTGCAGATATTGTTTTCTTTCTTCCTACGCATAAATACAGCAGCAAAAAAGCATTTGGTGTTGACATAATTATGTTTAAATTTACTTATTCCAGTTTGGTTATATGTAACATTCCTTGATAGGTGATTAATATGTAAATCATCATTACAGTCACATATAAGAAAGAAATGATAATTATTTTCAACACTTTTTTGTTCACACACTTTGCAAAATCGTTGACTTCTTGGGGTACGCGTATATCTTACAACTTACAACTTCAATATCCAGACTGACAATTCCAAAGTATGTGTATATAAATCTAATTTTTGTCACATATATATTCAAAAAATACTCAAACGAAAGACCATTTATAAACAATAAGTAATTTTTTAACTCAGAATTATCATCAAAATTCATATCCAACTTTTGAACCTTTAAATCGTTTACAATATTGACAACACATTTAAAAATACATTAATAATTTACATGTGTACCATTTTGTACACATTGCTTAAGCAACGCATAGAGATTTTTTTTATCTTCAGACAGTTTTTCACTGATGTAACCCAATTAAATAACCATTTTAGACATCATTAAGCATCATTATGTAACATGATTTATTATATACTTATAAATGAAATATTGAGAAATATTGATGAAATAAAATGCGTATTTTCATTTTCCGTATTTTCACTGTAAAAATTTATTTTTCACTGCAGTGAAACATATTTTCCGTATTTTCACTGGTGTCTTGCCGGACTACTTTCTTTTAAATTCTACCAGTACACAAAATTTAAGGGAAAGTTTTTCAAATTTTATCGCAAAAAAGAGAAAAATGTACATAATAAACAGAAAATTCAAGTTTTTTCTATAAATACATGATTTATTTTCATCTTGTGGTATGAAAATAAATATTTCATGAGTGGCGGTAGCCACGAGTGAAATATGGTAATTTTCATGCCACAAGATGAAAATAAATCATGTATTTATAGAAAAAACTTGAATATCCTCTATATGTTTTACCAATTCTTTCGTAACGCATCTTTATCATTTCCAACCAATATCTAATAGAGCTTTGGTCAATCTTAGCATATAGTCGATACCTAGTGCAGTCACACAAAACGGCACAATTCGATGAGTTTTGTTTTTGCAAACATAAACCCGTTATAAACGTTCAAGTTCTTTAAATTTATTTAGAACCCAAATTTGAGATTCGGACAAGATTTATTACCAAACATTTATAAAATGACAGTATTTGTTAACTGGTCGTGATGATAAAATGCAATTAGAATAGATATCAATACACGCTTTGCTTTTACACACAGTTCATGAAGCATAGAATTCAAAGAAACTTTATGTGTCAGTATTACATCTACGTAAAAAATGTTAAAACAACTTCTTATCTTGTGTTCCTATAAAACCATTTTTCCAGACTTGATGATGTGACACCATTCTTGAAAACACTATTATTCGTATTTGCTCCCTTTACCTTAACTTATAGTAATGTCAATGATTTGATTTAACGAATATTTGTCTTTGTAGACCAACTACAGTATCAAACATCACCAGCTACATCGCCAACAAAAATGTTCATGTAGTATATCAGGATGAAGCTGTGTGCCTTGAAATTATTATAAGACAATAATCGATCAAGTTCGTCAATAAAACATAGAACTAAATCGGACAGAACAGCTCGATTTCAAGCCAACAGTACTGTTCACATTATCAGTTTTTGAACCATTACAATATATACATGCTGTAACATCTTCATTCATACTCTAGTGATTCAAATAAATTTCCTTCGATACCTTTGTGTATTAACATTTACCCAAAAAAAGTTGTCTATTGTTACTATTATTATAGTAAATATAAACTTAAGGTCATAAAAAGTGGGATATTTTTTAATATCATGTGTTCAATTTCTTTTAAAAGTGGGAAGAGAATTATAGAAATGTCTGCCATTCATCTATCTGTCCATCCTTAATTTTGTGTGTGTGTCCGTTCCAACTGTTTTTTAACCCTGAAATTATTTCTTTGAACTATTTCAATGAATCTGCAAAGTAAAAAAATCTTAAGTATCTTACCATTCTGGTGTTTGGAAGGTTATGGTCACCTGAGGGACGATCCTGAAATAGAATATTTTGTTCATACTTTTCAGTAGAATTCTTATTATACATATCTTGAAACTTACTCATTTTTAATAATATTTATTGATATGCACGCATTTAACAAATAAATCAATTATTGACATTAAATATCTATTATTATTAATAGCCTACTCTTTTAAAATAAACTATTCATAAGTGTCGAATCATTATGATTTCTGAAAGATCTAAATAACTAATAGGACAATCCTTAAAATAATATATTGGTTATATGTGTCGACTAGTTTTTTGATCCAAGAATACAAATATTTGATGTAAAACCAGAAATAATTAAGACAACCTTTCTTGCAAATTTCAAGGATATTTGGGTTTAGAATATTACATCAATAGTGTTCCCAAGATTTTCCCGTATCTATGCTATTTGACCTATTTTCTAACCGAGGTGTTGGATATTCAATTAAGAAATCACAAAAACAGTCTTTTTGACAAATGTTTAGGCAGTGTTTTTGACATTTTTGTCAAAAATGCAAACTTAAGAGTGCTTTAATTTTTATTTGTGGTCTTTATGAACTTGTTTTAGACACCGATTAACCCATGTTTGAAACTTAAGATAGAATTTATCAAAACGACCTTCCTGACAAATTTTCAAAGTACTTGAATTGACAATATTATCTCTGAATGAAAAATAAATTTAGTTTTTTGGGCTGTGTGACCTTGTTTTATCCATGATGATCCATATTTGGAATTGAGTTAGAAACAATTTTTATAATCTTTCTTTTTTATTTTTCAAAAAAATTGGAGCTTCCAGAGTGTTAACAAGATTGTCGATTTTAAGGATTAGTGACCTAGTTTTCGACCATGGCAAAGACAATGACAAAATAATTTGCTTTTTGGCCTCCAGTTCTTGCAAAGATATTATACACACCTTATTTACAGAGCATGTTGTAAGTGCACAATAATTAACGTATCCATTATTTACATACAATAAATTTATATAAATATTGCTTTATACAGATAAATTGTTACAATATTAATAATATTATATATTTTGCAGATATTGTTTGCTTTCTTCTTACGCATAAATACAGCAGCAAAAACATTTGGTGTTGACATAATTATTTTTTACTTATTCCAGTTTGGTTATATGTAGCATTCCTTGATATGTGATTAATATGTAAATCATCATTACAGTCACATATTAGAAAGAAATGATAATTATTTTCAACACTGCTTTGTTCACACACTATTCAATAGCGTTAAAATGAAACTCTAAATGCTGAGAAAACAGATTATTTCAAATTGAATTGTACTAATTACAATTGTACACCACTATGAAGTCATAAGCCGTATACGACTTCACGTTACTGGTGTCCGTTCGAAAATGGCGTCACACAGTGTCAATGAACAGCGCATCGTGATAAAGTTTTACACACAAGTTTACGGAGAGGCTGCTTTGTCAAAACTTCGAGAGGCAACTGAAGACGACAGTCGTGCATGTAGAAGAAGATGAAGAAACGGTGGCTGCCATTCGAGATAGACGAGTAAGTGAGGAGCACGTAGCATATAAGTTCACTATTTCATATGGTACAGCTCAGCGCATTATGACTGATAGATTAGGAATGCTCCCCGTTTCAGCAAGATGGGTGCCTCACGTGACGGGCTACAACACGTGTTCGAGTCATGGGTCGAGAGATGAGACAAGTGCAAATCGTGCATGGTGACGTTACTGTGAGAAGGAGCGATCATTTTGGGTACTTGAATTAAATCATTTCCCCGCTATTGAATTAGTTTTTAATTTGTAACTCAAATTTTAAAATGGGTCATCAAAAGTGAAAATCATGGTCAAATAGCCCACATATGAAAAATTCTTGTTTCACATTATAGTGTCCGCTATAACTTCCGCTTTTGCGAGCTAGTTGCACACGGCAAAACGCGGATTTAGACTGCAATATAGGTAAAACAGTTTCGTTAAGATCGTTTATTTAAGAGATGTTTGTTTTTATGAGCTGGATTTACATGAAACAGACTTTCTTCGGTATGTTTTTTTCGGCAACACCTATATTTTTAAACAATGACATGTTTCACTTCCATTCGTCAGAAAATGTCCTTCTTGTAGACTTCTAGCAACACATCTTATATTTGTTGAAACCCGCTTGACTCTTATAAGAATAACTATTTAAGTATCAGAAAATAAAGGAATATTTGATTTAGAGCACATTCGTTCGGAAAAATAAAGACACTGAAAGTGTCACCATTGGGGCTTTCTCACTGTACGGCTTCTTGCATATTCCAGAAACCAGTCGTCCGGTCAAATGCTTTAAATATCCTTTGCATTTCTGATCACGAAACTTGTGCTAGGGGGCGTGAGGGATGTTGCACTTATTCATTATCCCTCATGTACAGACTCAATCAAACCGAGTCTGCAATTCTTATGTTATTTTGTTGTGATTAATGCTTCCGAGGGATCACTTTGTTTCAAGAATTTTGAACTTCACAACAGCAGGTGTCAAGTGCCGTGTGGCAGCCGTAAAAAGTTGCCCCGTACTTCACTTCAGTGTTGTCATATTTTCTGGTCCTTCGGGATCATTGATGCCAACACTATGAAGTGTTGAGAATTGAGTACCGCTCAAGCCAGTGCTAGGGGGCGTGAGGGATGTTGCACTTATTCATTATCCCTCATGTACAGACTCAATCAAACCGAGTCTTCAATTCTTATGTTATTTTGTTGTGATTAATGCTTCCGAGGGATCACTTTGTTTCCAGAATTTTGTTTGAAAGAAGATTTTTTTAACGGTTATTAAAATTTTGTCCCGCCATGTTAAATTTGAGCTAGGATTTATCAAAACAAACTTTCTGATAAATTGTCAGAACATTTTGGCTGAAAAATACCTCTAATATTTAAACAAGTCTTTTCATCTATGTGACCGAATTTTTTACCCTTGATGACCGTATTCAAACTTGAGCTAGAAACCATACAAACAACTTTTCTGATCAATTTCTAGGACATTTGAATCAGCTTAGGTGAGTTAAAAATAAAATTGATCTCCTTCTGTGTTGCGTCTGTCTCATTTGTAAAAACGAGACAATCTGCGCCAAAGGGAAAACGCAGTATTGAGGTAGCGTAACATCCTTTTACCTGTGTCTGTATAAATAAAAAAAGAAATACAAATTTTTAATCTATTTCATAAGAGTAGTTTCTTTACTGTAGTTATTTTTATAACAATTTATTAATGTCAATGCAAAAAATAAAAAATGCAAGGTTGCATTTGTACAAAAATGCTACGCAAACGCATTAAGCTATCAGTATTCTTATTTGACCAAAAAAATAGGTATTCACTGTATTTAATAGCTATATCAAACTGAAATGCTTGACACATTTTAGGTATTGGATGTCTAATGTAGTGTCTCTTTTTCTGAAGAGTATTCATTTAAGTGAGTAGAGAGAAATATCTAAAATTGTAATTTACGAAAATGACAATATTCTTCAAACAAGATGGGAAACTTTTGTATTTGTTGTATTTATGTCTGGATTATAATAAAGTTTAATAATTTAAGTTTTAAAAAAAGTGTCAATAATAAATCTAATACCTTAAGGAAGACAAATTACCCCCGGGCCGAAGCCAGCTGTAATTTGAACAATCTATTAAGAGGTTCAACAGACAATGCTTTATGGCGAATATCTAAGCCCTAGGCTTTGTGGGTCTTTAGGATATTTTTCCTTATAATTTCGTTTTGTTGCATGCAACCAGAATTTGCATGGAATCAAATTTTTTGAACAACTTAAGAAACTCTTCATGCCAAGTTTGGTTGAAATTAGAATAACTGTTTTTTAGAAAAAAAAAGACTTTTAAGTTCACAATTAAAGACATACACACACACACGCACGCACACGCGCACGCGCCTGCGCACGCACACACACACACACACACACACACACACACACACACACACCAACACAAACGCACACACACACACACACACACTAACACACACACACGCAGGTGAATCGTTATATGCTATCGCGTCGCAGATGAACAGACACAATGAAACCAATAGAGAAAAACGAACCCTCAAAACGGCAAAATTGAAAAAGTGGCACGCTCGTTTTATTGAGCCTGTTCATTGACAGTATTGGTAACTGCAAGCTACCGTCCGCACCCCATAGCACCGGTAAAAAAAATGTGAGGCAGCTTTAAAAAAGTTGCCCCGTTCTTCACTTAAGTGCTGTTCTCTCTTTCTGGTAGATCAGGATCATTGATGCCAGCTCTGTTAAGTGTTTAAAATTGAGTACCGATCAAGCCGGTGCTAGAGGCGTGAGAGATGTTGCCTTTATTCATTATCCCTCATGTACAGACTCAATCAAACGAGTCTGCAATTTTCATGTATTTTTGTTGTGATGCTTCCGAGGGATAACTTTGTTACCATATTTTTTAATATATAAATGAATGTTAAATTTTGCATTAGGAAACTTCGCAGAATTGTTCATTCGGTAAGTGCCCATAAGAAAAGAAATGGGCATAACTTAACAAAATGGAATTTTTGGAAGGAGATCAGGAATTGTGAAGGTTGCATATTACAGTCAAGATGTCAATAACAAATTTTTAAAGCAGGTAAGATATCCTTAGGGTGATTAAACAGTATAAAAGAAGAAATATTGGAACATTCCAACCACAAATAGAAATAATTTAAATCACCACGAAACATGCACACATAAAATTTTGTCGTGCTACGACTTATGAAGACATTTACATATCAACTAAAGTATGAATTGCTAAGACTGAAATGTAATTAATATTGTTGTTTCCTTATTATCAACATATTATTAAAATGTTCTTTCAGTAATCGCCTTAGATGTTTGTAATAAACAAAAAAAAATATACCAAACTCCGATATGCCAGTTTATGGGGGAGTAATGTTAATAATCTCATTTTAAAATTATAATGATGTATTCCAGTTTTATTCAACGTTACACAAATTATGTACCGGTATGCCAATAGTTTCTGTACTAAAAACTTGATACACTTACCAAATAAAAGCACAAAATAATTATTTTTTTGTTTGTCGTAACCAAGATATAATTTATATTTCTTATAACACGCCGATCTTAAGGCCGGCATGTGATATGGTATTATACATAAGATAAAATTTCCTTGGGGGGAAAATTGGCCAGTGTGTTTGACGTCATAAGGCCAAAACAAAATGATCTTGAGGTTCTGGTAACATGCTGAAAAATAATAGGGTAGGTTTAGTTGGAAAAACATTTTATTCCTTTAACAAGTATTTTATTTAAATTTAACTGTATGTCAGATATAAACACTATAGGATACACCATTTTTACAATAGGTTAGGTGCTAAAATACAGGATCGGTCACGTTACTGGAACCACAAGATAATTTTGTTTTGGCCTAATCTCGCGTGAATGAGTCTCGCAAAAATTGTCATTTATTTCTGTTAAAGATGAACGAATATCAGTTATAATAATCATTTGAAAACAAAACGTGATAAAATGATCTAAAATGAAAAAGACACGTGACTAAAGTTCTCGCTAACGAAAAACAATTTACACCACGTGGTTTACACACGCATCGGGGTTTGCCTAAAATACGAAAGAGACCTTTTTGACGAAAGTGAGCAAAGGTGACTTTAAAAATATGAATTATACCGTTTTAACAGAATTTTAAAATAAAATTGCACATTTTGTAGACGAATAATATAGGAAACTAATTTTTATTATCAAAAATAATCATAATATTGAATTAATCGCCATTTATTTGCAAAATTTCTATACAGAAGCTCTGAGATCTTCATTTCGCTCGAAAGTGATAAGATATTTATAAAAAACTTTTAAATTGGAATTTATGCTAATATTGTAGACGTATATTATCAGAAATTGATAATAATATTTCTTGTCTAAAATAATCATTATGATGATTTATAGCCCATTAATTTTCATGTTTTTTCAAGTTCAGCGATCTTCCTTTCGCTCGCACTGAAAAATACGAAAGTGACTTAAAATATATTAAATATAGTATTTCAATTAAAATCTATAATACTTTAATAGTTTGTAAACGTTTTTTTCATGAATGATTGATACTTTTTTCTCTCCAAAATAATGATTTTGATAATTTAATATCAAATTATTTGCATACTTTCTATACTGTAGATCTTCCTTTCGCTCACAGAGAACAAATCGAAAGTGATTTATTCGGACGACTGTGAGCGAGAGGAAATGAAAGTAAAAATATTACAATTTAATATATTGAGTTTAAATTAGATTTTCACTTTGTAAACGTATGTTATTGCGTTTGCGTAAACGTATATTATTGGGTGTATCGTTCATTAACATGATTTAATCTTCAGTTATTTGCATAATGTTTATACATTGGCTGAGACATCTATCTTTTTTTTCGCTCATTGTGAACCTGACGAAAGTGACTTGTTGAATATCAGATATAGCGTTTGATTAGACTTAAATATTAATATTGCAGTTTCAAGAAAGTACAGTATCAAAGAAATTTAGAATTTCTTTTTTATTGCATTAGATATGGCCCTTCCTTACGTTTTATACTGTATACATATTTCACAAGTTGTGTAACTTCAATTACTGACTTTAACAAAAATCCTACTGCCGTCATAAAAATATTAAACTTGTTTTAATTTAAAGTCATGCTACATTCTTTGGTTATGTACAGATAACTTTTTTTAAACATAATCCCTATCTTAATCATATGAAATTTATATTTTGAGAACTCAACATTTATGTTTAATTTGTGTTTATGTTTAATAAAACCAAAAACACGTACTACATGTACTTGAGGATATCTCTGATCCGGAATGTTGATTTTCCTACAGCATAAAAACGAGTTCCCCATTCTGTTGTCTTAAAGAAATGTCATGGAATTATTGTGCTAACTGTCGTCTCTTCTTTAGAGTATAATGTTATTGTCTTTCATCAAATTCAAACCTGAAAAGGAAAAGACGCAGAAAATGTTTTTGAAGTGTAAGATTTTGTTATTTCAGTGAGAAAGTGAATTGATATAATATTCTTACTAAATGGCGGCTTTATTCATTAAAAGAAATGTTGATTTGCATACATATTTGTCCTAACAAATTTATCAAGGTTTCACACGTCACTGTACATTTGAAAGTGAGTGATTTCGGAAAAGCATTATCATAATGAATAATTTGTACAGCCTTAATTTACAAAAGAGGATAAGCAACTATGTCTGAAATAAAATAATGATAACACATTAAAGCTTGATAAGATGAAGAAAAAGAAAAAAATGACTTTGTTTCGAAAAAAACCTCTCGCTAAGCTCGCAACATGTTTATTTGTGACATATTAAAACCTGAATTTAATATATTTATTCTTGTGTTAATTTATGACATATTACAATATACTTCAATATATTTATACCTTTGTATACAGCAACAAGTATTGTTGAATTACAAACCCTAACCCTAACACTAACCCTAACCCCAGCAAAAGTTCTACGAAAGAAGATGTTATATCTTGCTACTAATTGTTCAAGAGCAGTCTACTTAACTTTTTCTCGGTGTTTGATTCTAAAACAAGTACCTGAATGATGTAGAATTTTCTAAATTTAAAAAAGGCCAGCGTACTGTCAAAAGTCTTATTAGAGTATTGAACCTTGGATAGTGACCTCCTATTATGCAGTCAAATAAGTGCGTGAAGTTTCAACTAATTCTTTTAGGTAGTTTTGGAGATAGGTACCAACTCGCAAGCAAATTCTAATGACCAAAGTGTGACGACAACACCATCGCTCGGGTGGGCACAATAGCTATCCCTTTTTCTTCAAAAAGTGGAACCTAAACACTAATTTTATAGTCAATTTTAAATCTTAACATATGAGATTACATCTGCTTCAAACAAGAAACCATAGCAACGGAAGAAATTTTTTCAGTGAAATCTGTAAATTTAACTATCAAAAAAGAACAAAATAAATTTGATGGTTATATTTGTTCGTTGCAAGATGCCGAAACTCAATCTTTTCTTGCATAAGGTCACACATTCTATAAGAAAAACTCAAAACAATGACAAATTAATGACATCCACTGCCCCCCCTACAAATAAATAAACAAAATAAATAAATAGATAAATAAATAAATAATAAAAAATAAATAAATAACAGACTAACTAAATAGATAAATAATAAAAAAGTAAAAAATAAGCATAAAACTGTCAAGTAATTATCAGCGGCCATTGCGTGAAGAATGTAAATAAGGAAACTTACCAAAGTTGGGGTCCAAAACATTATTCATATAACATTGATAGAATGCATGTTTAGTGTTTGTTTCAATGTTGATGGACATAATCGATTTTAGTAAATATGACTCTCTATTAGGCAGCTTTTTAAACATTCTTTATTAATGAATGAAATCGGATTCTGTCCGATAGAAATAAGGGCAGAAAACATCCGTGCGCATACAATTTGCCGACACCTTGCACTATCAAAAATTTATAGACACGTAAATAGTTTTTATAGTTTTATATTTAAAAAAAAAACATACATAAGTTGAAAATTGGATCTATTTTTTTATTAAATGCGTTTATCAATTTATCTGTTATTTTTACTAAATCTCGTATAAGTCAGATAAAGTTAGTCGTATCATGCCCCGGACTATTTGCTGTTAATCACAGCAAACTGTCTTCCTACGTCTTATGTCTGCAAGAAGACGCTTTTGAAGAAACACTCTAACTGTATCCATAACTAAATGTGTTATCTTATTATCTTCAATATCTTCCAGAGCATTTTAGTTCATTTGTCGAAATCGATAAATAGAGTAAAAGGTATATATTATACATTTTATAGATTTATTTTTAAATACAATAAATGCTTATTGATAAACTTGAGTAGATGTTTTACCAATGGTTATTAACATTATTCACATTCCTTATCAGGCTGGAACCTTGTTAACTTTTAAAGATGCAACCAAAAATCTGACGTCCAAGATACAGGAGAAAAATAAAGCATTTATGTTAAGTCTTTACCTTTTTTACAAGTATAAGACATAAAATGTTAAGTTGTTCTACTTATTTCGAAAATTTGCCTTTAAGCCACGGTTTCACTTACTCCCGGCAGAACCAAGGACCACCCGGTAAGTAACTGGGATGATCCGGGAAGATCCGGGGTGAAATTATTGTTGCGGTCACACTTACCCTGGCAGCACTACGGTAATTCCCTACTTACAACCCAGGATGCGTTCCGGACCATCCAGGCAGAGCCCAGGTGAAGCTACGGTTCATGCCGGTGCTTTCCCGGTCGTTATCGGAAGAGCCCCGGTCGACCCAGGCAGAGCGCCGATCGACCCAGGCAGAGCCCAGGTAGAGCCCCGGTGGATTAAAACGCGCGAAAAAGATTACATTTATACATAATTTGTATTTAATATAATATCTTTTGTTCCAAAACAGTAATTTATGATGATTTTCTGAAAAATCCTTATGCAAAACTGTATAGAAGGGAAATGGGAATTGTTTTAATACAAACAAGTGCAATCATTGCAAATTGTCGTGATTCTTTTGAAATGAACCGGGCTTTGCCGGGGCTCTACCGGGATGAACCGTAGCTCTGTCGTCATCCTCCGGGGTTCTGCTGGCATCCTCCAGAGCTCTGTCGGCATTCACCGGGGCTCTGCCAGCATTCACCGGGGGTCTACCCCGGATCATCCCCCGTTTGCGCGTCAGAACTAAGGATGAAGCCGGCAAAGCCATACTTCCCGGATAACCCGGGACCACCCCGGTGATATTAAGTATTCTATTCCATCCGGGGTCGAATGCCGGATGTTCCCGGATTATCCCAGACGTTACCGGTAGAGTAACAAATGCACTCCGGTTGTTCCCGGTCGTACCCTGGTCATTCCCGGATCGGCCAGGACGTCTACCGGGGCTCTGCCGGGATTTTAGTGAAACTGTAGCTTAATCAACATTATCCTTAACAATATACTAAAGCTCTTGCATGAAATGATAAAAAATGTGAGAACAATCGGAATATAAAATTCTTGAAATATTTTTCATCAGCAAGCGACTGTTTTTTTTCAACTAGTACCGACTTAAGCAGAATTCAACATTTAATATGAACTGATAAAATATTGAATTTTGAAACATCTGGAGATGTGTTCAATTGGCGATTATTATTGAGCCGTCAATGTGACTGGAACAACCAAACTAGAATATTGTCAAATTGAAAGAACTAAATAGAGTAAAACAACAACAAAAACCAAACATGAGAAGACACCAATATTGTCGCACCGAACGATCTGCAAGGATTGAATATAAAACGTCTTAGAGGAAAATGTACGGGCGACATTTAACGGTCTTTACACACCAAAAATTACACTGATGTGAAAATTATAGGGGAAGCATATTGTATTTGAAGGTCTGTTGAGCATGAAGAAGCAGTTTGGCACTTTGAAAAAGCGAAAGAAGTTGTCAAAGATAAAAACAAGAGCCATCAACGGGCGGGAGCATTTTAACTTATTCTAATAGCAAACAATAAACGGTTTGGACAAATCTTTAAAATGAAAATTAAAGAAACAAAATATAATAAGGTATTTTTTTTATTTAATTTAACACGTCTATCTATTCACACTTGTTGTTTTGTCAACGTATGAATCAATTCAATAAGCAATGACAAAGTTAAGAAAATATAAGCACAATTTTAGAATTAGACCAAGTCAGGGTCATTTAAAAGTCAATGGCATAACTAGATTATTCAACATGTTTGTTTGGTCACAAGTGTTTTTTTGTCTGCGTATGTATAAAATCCGTACATTTATAACAAAATTATGACAACATGTGTTCCTTAGATGCATGTCGGATTTGTTCTTTTCACACTAGTATGTAACAGTTTTATGTCCCTTGTCCTTTTTTGCGTTTACGTTAAGTATCTTCCTCTTCTTTGCCTCTTGTTTTATTTTTTCTAATTTTGTCCCTCCCTTCCCCGACCCACGAGTTCCCTTTACTGCGCCCTTAATTTCTATATCAATCAATCAATCAATCAATCAATCAATCAATCAATCAATCAATCAATTGTCTGCTTAATTTCCTTGTCGGTTACTATTATTTTCTTTTCAGTATTTTTAAAGTGATTATCCCGTCCGTACTTTGCCTTGTGCCCTTTCTTGCTTTTGTTAAGGGTTCTGCTGGGATCCTCGCGACTGGTCCTGTGTTGCTGGGTCGTGTCGGGGTTGCGTTCAATCAACGCCAACCTTCCTTTTTGATTTTGTTTTTTATATTTTTTAAAATCACAATTCAATCATTTCACCTTAAAGGTCAATGTCATATAATCCTTATGGTCAGTTCAACCTTTTAGTAGGTCTTGTGCAAAAGGTTGTTTTGTCCATTTCTAAAGAAAATCCATTGATTTATTACCAAGTTACAGCCAAAAAAATGAATAATCAGTAAAAATATAATAATTAAATTTACGCGCCAGTGATGAAATTTTACCCTTGATGACCTTTTTTTTTGAAAAAAAAAAACAACAAAAAACCAAAAATTAAACGGAAAAAAAGAAAGAAAAAAAACAACAAAACACTCAAACTACAATGTGTTAGATAGTAGCTTTAAAAAGTAAATATATTTAAAAGTATTTTCCATTAGGTGAGTATAAATCCATCAATTGATAACATATTACATAATTTTAGCCCTGGCAAACCCTTTTGTTCACATCCATTTTCTTAGATAATATCAAAGCTATTGACTTCATACTGTTATGTATGTAACATATTACATGTATATAATTTATATCTGACCAGTTGGTATTTCCAATATAATCATTGTTCTATTTTTAGAACATAAACTACATGTATGTACTAGAACTTTCTTAACTGTTGTAGAAAATTCATGCATTATATTTAGTTAGAAACTTCTGGAATGATTACTCTAGAACATGATAGACGACTTTTCTGGAATGTTCCTAGTTTATATATATATATATATATATATATATATATATATATATATATATTACGGGATATTTTTCATTTTTTTTACCTTTTAAGTCATCAGTGATCTTTTAAGTCATCAGTTACCTTTTAAGACATCCATATATTTGGAGTATTATTCAACTTGGAAATTAAGTGATTTATTGGAGCTTGGATTATTTTAAAATAGTTAAAATTATTCTTGTGGATTTTATTGTGGGAATTTATTCTAAAGTGTTCTTGGATTTAACTTGGATTTATCTGTGTTTTTCAAAAAGGGATCATTCCAGGATCAGACTAGACATTTGAATTTTACATTTTTATTTGGAATTCAGGTATTTGTACACATAATTTGTTATTTTGATTTTTCTTTAATACTTTTTCTGTAATAAATTTGTTATTGTTACAAGTTTGTTGCTGGCTTTTCTTTCTCGTTACGCCTGGCTCGTAACAATACTTTATAAATAAACGTGTTCACAATCAAAGTTTAGCACCATATCAGAAGGGCAGACAATTTTGCCGTCTTTTTTATTTATTTGTTTGTTTCATATATCAAATTCTCAAAATCTCACAATATAAATCACTTCAAACTAACAAAAGTTTTATTTGTTTTAAACGGAAGGGCATCTCTGAAGGGCAGGTTACTTTATTATTCTTGAAAACTCAGTTTTGCCCCCTCTGTTTGATTTTGTATTAGCTCAAAAGGTTCATAGATGACACGAAACCTTTTTGCTTGATAATTATCATTTTTCTTGGAGTTTTTCATTTCAAACTTCGAACATTTGTTGGCTATGAAAGCGGGTAAGTCTGCTTTACATGTATGAAGTAGTTTTCTATGTTGACTTTAACAACTATCAAGCACTGAGAAAAGTGGAACGTGTCGGTGGACAGATGCTGTTTAAAAATTTACCAGCCGCTGGCTATGATGATGTAAAAATATTTTATACGGCTCCATTTATTTTTAATTAAAAACAGTTTAGTAAATAATGATAAATGTAAAATGTAAATGATTTCAAGGAAACAAAATAAGCGACGGATGACCGCCAAATGGTTTATACGGAACGCCTCATACTAGATGAGGTATAAGTTACATACATTGTCGGATTTAACTTGTACCAATTTTACAAACTGACTACAAAAAGATAAATTGGTAAAATTTATATTACATTGAATATAAATTAATTTCATTTACAACTCATTTTGTAAAATTGCTCAAGAAACATATATTCTAAACAGTTTGACGAAAACAGACAACACATATTTTTATAGAACAATAAGCATATAGAATAAACTGAAATGTTATATAAAATTAAAATTATTAGCAGTTCAGGACCAAGAATGACTGGTTAATTATATGTTTTCAATGAAATATAATCATAAATAAAAACATGTTTGTAACTAAAAATTAATTAATTAATTGACAGAACATTTTGTTGTAAGATTAAAAAAATAAAACTTACTTCGATAGCTTTATTCTATTATTTTGAATAAAATGAAATATTGGAAAGACCAAATGACTGAAATCAAACACCAAATAAAAGAGAAAAAGTTACGAGAAATAAATGACAAATCAATTTTATGTGTTTCTCTTTCTAAAGTCTTCTACTTTGTCCGTCTTGCAAATATGCAATAGTTGTGAAAAAAATCAGTATGGCTTATATGATAAAGCTTTCAAGCTAGAGAACGGAACATTAGTAATTCTTCTCGCATTCATGCCTAAATAATGCACCCCATTCCCCTCTTCCTCCACTAGTAAGTTTAACGGTCGCAATAGTCACTCTACATAACGGCAACTACGACAAAAAAAAAATATTTATAAATTAATTAAATTAAATTATTAATCAGTTAAAATGAAAACAAACAATCCTTTAAACTCACAAAGTAATGGTTCAACCCATAAATCCGTATCTTGAAATTTTCAAAATCTTTTTAAAATGTCTATCCGAAATCATAGGATAACAAACAAAAGTCACAGTAAAATCTCATTAATCAACACCGAACACTATGTTATTCGCTTTTTAAAAGTGGCGTTAAATTTCAGTTTTTGTTTTGTAAGACAAATAAAATACATTATCAAGGCCAAATATTTCAAAAGCATATGACATATGGCTCTTATTTCATGTGATCAATGTATAAAAATAAGATATTTGTATTGAGATATAAGCGTATCGACGTTTCTACTTGAAAGGCTAAAATGTTATTATGCAGCGATATTAGTTTTTAATGAATACTTAATGACTTTTAAATGAAGTTAAATGAAAGTAAAATGCAATAAACAGGATAATTATGTTATATTAGTCATGATGATATACACATTAGGGATAATAAGTATGAGAACTAGCGTTCAATACACGTGTAAATAAATGTCGAGGTGAAATGTTTATTAAATAAAAGTTATTGGCTAGTTAATTAATACAAATGCTTCCAAAGCAAACTATTTCAAGCGATGATTATAACAGTATGAAATTTAACCACCTATATATTGTACATATACATATATTAATCATCAAAAATAATACATTAAATACATGGTATGCTATTGTTACTTAAACTGTGACTATTATTGCTTACATATGTTTAGAACAGTTATATATTAAATCAAATTTGTTTCTTCAACTGTTCTAATATTATAAGAATAAGTAAATTGTTGTTGATTTATATTTATCTTCTTTTGTTCCTTTCCTTATAAAAATTACAACGCAAGAAGACAAAAATTTATATGACCTAGAAACTTGTAAAAAATCAATGCAGAATATGTAGCAGTATTTCATTATTATTGAAAACGAAAATACAGATAAAACAACAGCATGAAACATGTATCATTTCATGCACACAACACAGATCAAATATTACAATCTACAAAACAGACTGATTAATGCATAAGAAACTAAAGAACATTACTGTTTCCTCATGAATAAACCTCTGTTAGATAACGATAAAATAAGTTACATATTTATTTCGATACTTACAAACATTGAAGATTTTTAAGTAAAAATATATTTAAACATATCTAGGTGTAACAATAAGTAAAGATCTATTTTGGACCAATCATATAAAAAACATAACTGCAAAAGCAGGTAACTCGCATAGATTTATAAATAAAAATGTCAAAGCTTCCATTAAAAAGGTAAAATAGAAAATGCGCCTATTAAACGTTTGAAAGGCCCCAGTAAGAAAACTGTTCCATGGTTTGGGATCCTTGGCAAAATATTTGGTTTTCAAATTAGAACAAGTTCAAAGGTCAGCTGCCAGATATGTATATAATGACTACAATCACACCAGTAGTGTATCTAAAATGTTACTTTTTCTTAATTGGCAATCTCTAGAGCAGAGGCGCAACATTATCTTTGTAAACCTTCTCTACAAAATCAACAGAATCTTTTTGGGGTCGACCATCTGACATCGGCTCGAAACCTGATCTACCTTTTACCATACTCAAGGACACAACATCACTCCTATTCATCTTTACCCAGAAGTATTCTTCGGTGGTATCCCTTGTCCTCACACGCTAGTCAAAGTCTAGATCTCTTTACTGGGCAGCTATATCCTTTCCAGTTTTGATATATCTTTTCATTTTGTATTGTAGTCTTCTATTAGCTTGCTTTTATCTTATAACTATAAATTTGCACTAAACACATTTTTAACTGCTATTCCCAGACAAAGCGCCTACTTAGTGTAATCGTGAACGATTTAAAGCAGTATGGTGTTAATGTTTGCTAAAATAACGAAAAACATTTGTTTTAAATTATATTTATTACTTTTTATGTATACATAAACATTTCATATTTCTAAAGCCATTAAAATAAATATATAAATAATGTACTGTCTATCTAGAAATCTACCTAGTTTGGTAGACTTCAACTCGATTTTTTTGAATAAATATAGTTAACAACTCTCTGCATTAAATTACTCTTTGTTTATATATTTACAGCGTAATTAAGGTTTGTGTGGTGCGGGGTTTATTGATGGTACTGGGGGAGGTGGGGAGGTAGGTATCCGTCTCCATGATATTCTTTAACAAACAATTCTCTGCGTTATAATTTTCATAGTAGTATAATATTCCGTTAAAGTGTAATACATTTGTACTTCATGTACTTATTCATGTCCACATTTTTTTATCCTTTCGATTATAATTAAATCACAAACTCCGTATGTCCATTTTTTCGTTTTATATTATATAGTTAAACCATTACATGTTGTATCTGACTGTCTGAATAGTCCTATATATATAAAGTTCTGCTGTCTCTTTTATTAATACAAAAATAATTGTAACAAATGTTTCTATAATTAACCAATGAAAAAGATATCTTTAAACAAGAAAATATTCCCCAATGAAATAACATTTTATCAATTATGAAATTATAGATTTGACCAATCAAAATGGTTCGATTTAGACTGATTAACACGCTAGATGTCAAAAACCAGCGGGATGTTAATTCCTTTCTTCAAGTCAAACAGAGAATAAGATAAGAAAACTTCAAATAAATGTCTTAGATAAAATTAATGATTATAATCATGTTGTCATACATGTGACGTAAATGTCCGCGATCTGGCTAATTGATAATTTTCCTAACATAATCAAGAAAATATTAAAATTTTAAGAACAGTATTTCGAAAGAATCAAATGGAAAAAAAATACAGCATAACATCATTATGAATATGAAAGTGTGTAGTTTTACTAAAATAGATATGACGCATAGATGTAATAAAACTTGATAAAATTGTAAACATAGACAAATATATAACTTACGGCTTCAACGTTTTGCTCCTGAAACAAACGCTAGACATGTATTCAATTAACTGAAAGTATAACGTTTTAAAAGTGCGACTATAATCATTAAAATACTGTGGCACTATTTATTCAATTTACTGAACGTGTTAAGTTATAATGTTTCTTTATCATTGAAATAGGACCAACTTACACCTTTTGTACTTTTACACGGTCTTTTCGATGCGCGGTAAATTAATGTTTTTAAATATTTTAATTGATTGCGAGGTCACAAGACCACCCGGTAGATGAGCGAAAAAAAATAAACCTTTCGTAAAACTTCAGTGCGCAGACCGTGAAAAACGATTCAATCTATTCGAATACAATTAAATTATCCATTCATCGATAACGTACACGTTTGTTAATTTAAAATACAAATCAATGTCAATCAGATCGTAGAAGGTAAAGGGAAAAGGTCATTATGACACTACTACTGCGTAAATTTGAAATGCAGGACTTCTATGTGTTTTTAATTAATGGGACTCATTATGTTGCCACTATTTTAATTAACTGTATCAGATAACGGAGTTAACAGTATAAGAAACGATTTACGTAAACATAACTTGAGTCACAACAATACTTTTAATTTGCATTTTGTAAAATTATCTCGTTAGGCACGGTAGTAGCTGTTTAAATCGTATGGTTGGTTAGTTCTCCGAAATATTGTCGAAGGAATTATCAATTAAAAACGCATTATATTACATAAAACAAATACATAAACTAATTTCACTCGTGTATTTGTCGGATTTTTGACATATAACGCGTAATACTAATTTATTGCTTATCTATTTTATACGTTTTACGCTAGAATCTCATGTATGGTACTTTAAAAATAGTATTACTATTATAACAGGTATCAACACAGTTCAGATTGTCACATTATCGGTTGTTTGTTTCATTCTTTCCTATAAAGGTAAAATCTTTCGGTGTTTGGAACAAAAATGTTTAAGGTTTTGCCTGACGTTCCAGCAAACTTGTAGCCATGGCTGTCATTGGAGAGGCCATCAGACCTCTCCACAGTGTTCAGACTGATTGTAGTGGATAAATCTCATTTGAAGCGTAAAACCATTAGGAGCAGTCTACAATAATTGTTATGCACATGCTCTGCTTCGAAATACGAATTCACTTGAAAAATTGACATCGAAGTGAACAAATCCGTACAAAGAAAAATCGGAAAATATCATTTACGTTACTTAGATGATTCATTCCGTTTTAAAGTGTTTTCTAAAATCGTAACACTATTTCATGTCCCGAAACATGGTAACAGTGAACATTATAGCTACAATATCACCATGCACTATACAATAATCGAGTGAACCGTTTACCGAAATTTTGTCCTTTAACTTTTGAACCGGTATTACTAAATTACGCAACGGAGAATTTTTGACCTAATGGCACACATTTGTCTCAAGTTTGAATTTCTTGTGGTTGGAGGCATATAGCGTTATATACTGTTTATTTCAATTAAATGATATAAACATAGTTTTTTAAAATTGTTGGATTAACATATTTCATGCCCGTTTTGAAAAGTTTGCACTTTTGATGAAGAGACTGGCGGTTTTAATTCATTTCATCATCATCATCATCATCATCATGATGATATTTTCCGATTTCGTCATCGTCGTCGTCGTCGTTACTGTTGTTGTTCTCGCTTTAATCATTATATTTTCTTTCCTTCGTCCATCAATGCTTAAAAATAATGTTTATACTTCGTCAATAACAGACGAATTGTTCGCTCAAGATTCAATATTCGCTTAAAATATTTTTCTATAATTTTCGTAACCCTCTCTAAATTTATATATATATAGGAAATTAAAACGGTGATTTTTTAAATTAATGAGCTAATTTCGACCTTTCTTTTTCCGATATTGGCCTATTTTTAAGCGTTAGAAAAAGGAAATACATCGCTTTTTGTATTTTTGCCTTATCTCGCCATTTGCTTTCATTTTCGTACCTAGCAATCTTGGTCATTTTTTTTAAAACCTCGTTTTCTTGATCTTATTATTGGACGTAGTCACTACTTTCCTCCAAATCGTATTTCATTCTTAGGTCGAGATAGAAGTCTTCATCGTGAAGCAGTTGCTTTGGTGCTTGACGTTCGGGACACCAATATTTTACGTGATATTGAATGTCATTTTAACCAAGTGCGTGCTTAATATCTTTATATTTGTCTGGATAATGTCAAAAAGAACACACCACGTTGTAAGTTAATTGATATGGTAACAACACATTTCATACTTAAGATATATTTGATTAAATAACAATAATAATAATAATAATGATAATACTACTACTACTACTACTACTTATAATAATAATAATGATAATAATAACAATAATAATAATAATAATAATAACAATTAAACATTAAAAACAATTAATAACACAATAGCTCATTGTATGTTATTTTTAATTCTAACCGTCTAACCGATGCCCAGAATAGTTGGAAGGTAACGTGCGTCCAATATACGCCATGTTGGTGGCCCAAGCTACGCGTCCATCACCGATTCTCAATCAAGCGATAATCGCGTCTGAAATAGATCCTAGAGGGTTCAACAAGGACATAGAAATTGATCACGGAAACGATGCCCAATACAGACCAATCTCAGCTTTTCCAATGATGAGCAATGCATAAGACCAGTAACCTCCGATAGAGATAAGTTTATAAGCACGTGCAGTGTTACCTATTTAGTGACTAAATAACTTTAATTTATTTTGGTATGTCTAATTTAACAAGCAAGATTTATATCATACGAAATATAGGTTTATAATGATGTTAAGTGAATTATTCAGATATTCGTAATTATTACAGACATACACAAGTTAGATAATTAAAATGGCATAGTGTTGAAAGTTATTTTATGTTTTGTAAAAATTTGTACAAGTTCCTACTGTAATAGCTATAATGTAAGAAAGATCAAGACACACCCTAGTACTCGATTTTTTACGTTTTAAAGTTTGTCCTTGTTTCTAACGTAAGTAAGTTAAATAGGTTAAATTACTAAATTATTTGCGAAGGGTTTTCATGACGTTTAGTTGTTTTGTAAACTGTTCCAATTTTTTTTTGTTCTCGTTAGGACAGAGAGTAAACACAATGGCATTATGTTTATTATGATGTGATAGTTACCCTATAAACAGATATGCAAAGATTTTGTCAATATAGCACTTAGAAACGACTGTATAAATATGTATCTTTTTTACTAATAAAGGATAAATCAGCCCAAACAAAGTGTTTATTTTTCATTTGTATACATGTATATTCCGGTTATATTTTTCCGTTTATGAATGTCACGTATATATTGACTATACGCTTGAAACGTTGTTACTTACTGTCTTATAAAGAGCCCATAGTCTTTAAGAAACAAGCATCAGCTAAGAAGATTATCGGTACAGCCAATATAATGTACGAAATATTTGTGAGCTACAGTAAAACTCTTGCTTTGTAATGTATGAAGAAATCATACTATTGGTACAAACATTATACAACACTCATATATTAGTATTGTCAGACTCTTGCGTCAATATTCTTAGTCGGGACCATTTTGTCTTGCCATGGTACACCAGCTTCAGAGTTTAACCAGTATTTGAGTGTGTTTCGTACTAATTGTTCTCCATTTGTCGTGGTGTTACGGGCATTGCGGTCATTTGTTTATCTTCTAAGATCCTTCCCATACGTCACTCTCCTGGAATCAAATTACCTTTGTTGTCTTCGCGACCAACCAGTGTGTTTTGCATTTTTGGGAACCGGATTTTCATTAGATTGTGAAGTATACAACATGATTTGACAATAAGCCTGGCCGTTCTGGGTTGCTGGTGCATTTTCGTGAAAAGTACCTTTTAATAGCAGATGTGCATATAATTTACAAGACCTTTATATGGTTGATCATACATTTTTGACTACATTTTATTTAGTGCGACACAATAATATATGACTTTTCAAACTCTCTTGCCCTCATTTATATAGAGAGACAAACATACTTTTCGGAAATCTTGTCAGTTTCGCTAGGTGGGTCCCCAGACAGTTGACTGACGACCAGAAATAGACCATGCTGAACATTTCAAGATATTTTTGGCTCACTACAAGGATGAACCTGATTTTATCTACCGGATCGTAACTCAGGATGAAACATGGGTCCAGATCCAGATCCAGAGTCATGATGTGGAAGCACCCTAGCTCACCCTCCGAAAAACTCTAGAGGGTGTCATCAGCAGGGAAGATGATGGGTTTAATTGTTTGGATAGTCAGTGGATAATCATGATTGACTATCTTGAGCAAGGTCGTACCATAAATGGTACGTACTATGTGACAAATTGAGACAAACAGACTCAAGGCGTTATTTTCCTGCACGACAAAGTGCCAGCTCACCCATCCAAAGTTGCGATGGCTGCTGCAACTGATTGCAGCTTTGAAATTTTTCTCGATCCTCAATATTCTCCGGACTTGGCCCCTCTGTTTTCTACTAGTTTCCGAAACCGAAAACTAAACCTCGTCGTAGACGTTTTTGAAGCAATGA
This sequence comes from Ruditapes philippinarum, assembly GCF_026571515.1. NCBI lineage: Eukaryota > Metazoa > Mollusca > Bivalvia > Venerida > Veneridae > Ruditapes > Ruditapes philippinarum. The sequence continues at coordinate 101,967 of NW_026865562.1, forward strand.
CGGTGTCATGGAGGCAGACAATGAGTTTTTTGAGGAGGTGTGTGAGGCTGGCGGCCTAGCGGCCCAGCGGCCTGGTGGCGTGAAGTTGGCGGCATGACGGTCAAGCGGCGTGAAGTTGGCGGCGTCGCGGCCCAGCGATAACGCGGCGTGATGATGGCGGCCCAGCGGCCTGGCGGCGTGAAGTTGGCGCCCTGGCAACCTTATATTTTTAATTCGTTGTAATGATATCAAAACGATATAAACGGCAATTAATGGTGTTCTGAGGACATTCCTTGTTTTTTAAGTTATGTAAAGGATATATTGAAAGAAAAAAAATCACCGAGAAAAAAAGATTATTTAAAAAGCCGGAAATTTGACAGTTGTAGAGATGTTATAAATATGATAAAAACGTGACATAATGAAGTTCTTAAAACTATTCTTGATAATTAAAGGTATATAAAAAGAAAAAATTACTTTGAGAGACTTTTTTATTCCATCATTTTTGTGTAGTTGGCGGCCTGGCGGCTTAAAAATTTTAATGTTGTAGAAATGTTATTTCAACTATAAAACGTCATTTAATGAAGTTCTAAAGACAATTCTTATTATTTAAAGCAGATATATATATATATATATATATATATATATATATATATATATATATATATATATATATATATATATATATATATATATATATATAAAGAAAAATCTTTGAGAAGACGCTTTTTATTTGATCATTTTTGTGAAGTTGGCGACCTGGCGGTCCAAAGGATTGGCGGCCCAGCGGCCCAGCGGCCTGAAATTTGAATGTTGTCTATGTTTGGAGTAGAATGCGAAAGCGACTCTTAATTAACTTTTTAAGGCATATCTTATCATTTAACAGTTATATAACATGTATAAAAGAAAAAAACATTACATTTAGAAAGTCTCTAGCGACCTGGCAGTTGGAAATTGTACAGTTGTAGAAATGTTATGGATATAAATATGATAAAAACGAGACTTTATGAAGATCTTAAGACTTTTCTTGATATTTGAAGGTATATAAAAAGAAAAAAATCACTTTGAGAGATTTTTTTTTCTATCATTTTGTGAAGTTGGCCCAGCGGCCTTGCGGCCAAAATTTCAATGTTGTAGAAATGTTATTTCAACAATAAAACGGCATAAAGACAATTCTTGTTATTTAAAGGTATATAAAACGGAAAAAAATCACTTTGAGGGATCATTTTTGTGAAGTTGGCGGCCTGGCGGCCAAAAATTTCAATGTTGTAGAAATGTTATTAAAACAATAAAACTGCATATCATGAAGTTTTTTTAGACAATTCTTGTTGCATTAAAGATATATAAAGAGAAAATAACACATTGAGAAAAAACATTTTAATTTTATCATTTTTGTGTTGTGAAGCCTTGCCGCCCAGCGGCGTAAATTTTACGATTATAGAAATGTTATAAAATGAAATGGTATTTAATGAAGTTCTTGTTATTTAAACGATATATAAACAAAGAATCGAATGAGAGATCTTTTATCATTTTTGTGAAGGTAGCCGCCTGATTTTGTCATATTTGGTTAGCCTAGGATTCAAGCGTTGATATTTTTTGCATATTCATATCATTATTTCATACTTATTTGTGTTTTTGATAATATCGACTTACCGAACAGAAGCACATAAAAAATTGAAAGACTGGAACACAGGCTAATATATGGTGTACAATTTCTGTAACAAATATGAATGGTCCTTAATGAAGTTTTTAAACATTTTTTCGGGTGCCATCTAATTTATTCTCCCCGTCCAAACGATGAGTAAAATTTTGAGCAGCCATTCCTTCGTTTGTAGCCAAATCTCATAAAATGTTAAAATAAGGGTTTGTATGAATGTTAAGCATCGGTATGTAGTAAGATTTCTTAACTTCTCTGTCTTTAGAGTCCGTTTGGTGACATTTTCTTCATATACATTGCATGTTGTGGACACACCAGAACCCACGGCTGAAAGAATATCTCCATGAAGACTGCATAAAAATCCAAAACAAAAATGGATTATGTAGAGGAGAGTCAGGAGGGTAGAAACACATTTCGATTTTCTTAAAAAAAGGATTGAATTTTGTTTAACTGTTTAAAAGTTGAAAACTTACTCTGCGATTGACCTATTTTCAAAGTCACATCTGGTGTTATGCTTCATATCTGGAGCAGCGGAAATTCACATACACTTTTTACCGATGCTCATTTTTGAAAAACATATGGGGGTCCAGCCCCGTGATTTAGTCACGCGACGGTCAAGACTACTATAACGGTGTAAAACAATTATCATTTTGTATTGAACATCTTTTTACAATATAAAATATCATTAACTGTCCACGTAACGCTGTAGGTAAAACTGTGCAGTTAAAATTCTACTTGTATATCAATGCAGGGCAGGTTCGATTCGCAAAAAATATTTATGTATAAAGAATATGTTAGTTTACTGTGTTGTGTTATTTTTTATTTACTTCTCATTTCACGTTTTTGTTTATTTTCAATGGAGTCATATCTAGCAAGTTGGTGAAACCTTATACTGCATACAAGTACACAAATTGTTTCAACTATAGTTCAGTTTGCACGAAATACTCGTGCACTTCACAAGCACTTAGTCTATGATTACTACATACTACACAAAACACAGGATAAAACTATATTTCCGGTATATCAAAATTATTAGATATTTTAACAAAACTTCATTGATATTCCAATTCCATTGCATACAGTATATCATAAAATTTAAGAAAGAATAGGGAAAGAAACTTCTAAAGCTCGGACTCGTGATTGAAATTTAAGGCGCATACTAACGACTTTACCAACTTTGCTATGTAGACGTTCCAAATAGTTCTTCTTACCTTTTATTATATTCTCTTCTTTAAAAAACTGTTCAGACAATGACTGTAAAATTTTGTGTACACAAACATTGCACCGTAATTCTAACAATATCATAGCGGTTTTAGTACTGTTATCTACAACTCTTTATTTTAACTTTATATTCATTATTTTACATATAAATGGTCCGACACTCACATTGATATTCCCATAGACTTACATTATCAGAAATGGTCCCCAATCCTACCTTAAAATTGAGTTTTCTCGCTCAAGATGTAATTTATCTAGCAGAATAGGTGCCTGAAACATGAAAATGTTCCTGTTATGTAGGGGTAGCCAACGAAATATTTTGCAAAATAACTTCAAAGAGGATTACCCCCAATTTCATTGAAATTTTCTGCTGATCACAGGACTGACATACACTTTTTATACATACCAATATCCAAGTCAAAAATTATCATAGAGACTCATGAAATTTTTCATTTTCTTCATAAAACTATGTAGTATTTCTTTCTAAATTAGTCTTTATACTTAAAAATAACCCATTGTCATCCAATCATCTCATGTCAAATTGCATTATTCGGTTTTCCTTGCACTTTAACAGCCAATCGCTGGCCGTGTTACAATGCGATACTCTGACCAAATCAAGGAATACACCCCCACCGAGGTTATCAATAATTCACCGAAAGTGATATACATGTAGCCTAGTATATAATTCAAGAACAAATAGAAAGTAATATGAATATATTCGAATTACCTGGGAACAAATGCAACGGAGAACTGAAATAGAGAAATGAATACATAGATGAACATCCAAATTGCATTTTCCCTTTTAACTTTTACCGATTATAGGCGAAGTTGTAAAGATCGCCAGATGCGCTTAACATATCTTTTGTAGTATTTAAGTATGACCATGGTGTCATTATCGTATTTCAGGAAATGCTGGTAAAATATTTGGAAAATGGGCCAAAAAAAAAAAAAATAAACACAGAAAGAGATATCGTCATGATATGTGTAATCTTATTTGATTAAACACACGTCCACATACGTATTTAATTACCTTATTTCACAAGAAATATAAAGGGTTAAACAGAAAAAGGTATTCACAATACATATTAAGTAATATGTGTATTGTATATAATTATATATGTAAAAACGATTTTTATTATATTTACGTAAGTAAGCTTTGCTTACACGTTTTATATACATGTAATTACATATGTTGTTAAGAGCTTAGTTTCTGACAGACATGCGGTCAAATAAAAATAATGCGAAAGGAATTAATATTTTCGATAAACATTTGTTATTTAATGTAATTTTATATGAATTTCCGTACAATATGTTCAAATAAATAATATAAACACTAATGATCTAATAGTGGTAACCATGCGTCTGTAGGGTGCTTAAATATAATGTGAAATGTATGTCGGTCAAAAGCTATACATAGGTTATGTTTTTGTGATATGTTTATATATATATCTATATAATATATAGATAATTAAATTTAATACAGTTATACTTCCCCTACGTGGGATCAGATAAAGATACAAGTGTGCAGATAAATTGTTATAGAAATGAGAGAAAATACACACACATACCACCACATCGATATGCCAGTCCAAGTACGGCACAGCGCCTAGCAGAACAGTCATAAAAGCATAGCCACTGCTCATCCACCATCACATAAAACGAATATATATATATATATATATATATATATATATATATATATATATATGAATAAATTTAATTCTATTTGATTTGATACTCACACACATGTAAATACAACGACATTGGCTAAACTAAACAGCTTGTCACTTCCCTTTTAAGCGTGCTCGTCGCAGGCAAAAGTCATCGGCAGAATATTTTAAGACTTGGAATGCCGGAAAATACCAGAACTTGAACCTGTAGAGCTTTTTTTTTCATTCTTTTTAAAACTTTTACAACATTAGAATTTTAGAGCTCCAGGCCGATAACTTCACAAAAATGATTAAATAAAAAAATTCCTTAATACAATTTATTATTTTTATTTAATTATCCTTAAAGTTACAATAATTGTCTTTAGAACTTCATTAAATGCCGCTTAATTGTTGAAATAACATTTCTACAACATTAAAATGTTTGGCCGCCAGGCCGCCAACTTCACAAAAATGATAAAATCAAAAGTTCTCTGAACATGATTTCTTTTTCTTTTTTTTATACCTTTTAAATATCAAGAAAAGTCTAAAGAACTTCACAATGTCCCGTTTTTATCACATTTATAACATTTCTACAACTGTAAAATTACCAACTGCCAGGTCGCTAGAGAAAAAAAGAACTTTCTAAATATGATTTTTTTTCTTTTATATAACTGTGAAATGATAAGATATGTCTTTAAATGTTAATTAAGAGTCGTTTTTCAATTCTTTTCCAAATGTTTACAACATTAAAATTTCAGGCCGCTAGGCCGCCAACTTCACAAAAATGATAAAATATGAAAAATGAAAGTATTTTTTTCTCTTTATATATCATTTAAATAACAAGGATTGTTTTTAAATAACATTTCTACAACATTAAAATATTGGCCGCCATGCCGCCAAATTTACAAAATTGATAAAATGAAAAAATTCTCACAGGGTTTTTTTTTCTGTGTATTTTTTTTCTTAAAATTTCAAGAATACTCTTTAAAACTTCATTATGTCCCGTTTTTTATCAGATTTATAACATTTCTACAACTGTTAAATTTCCGGCTTTGAAAAAAGTTGTCTCAAAGTGAATTTTTTCTTTTTATATGTCCCTTAAATAACTTAAAATAACAAGGATTGTCCTTAGAACATCATTAATTGCCGTTTTTTATTGTTTATTAACATTACAACAAATGAAAAAATAAGGCCACCAACTTCACGCCATCAGTCCGCTGGGCCGCGCAAACTTCACGCCGCAAGACCGCTAGGCCGCCAGGCCGCCAACTTCACGCTGCCAGGCCGCTGGACTGTTAAACTTCACAATCGTTTTTGAGGACCAAAATAGAGTGTTCTATTTGAAGGGTTAAATAAGTTGAAGCACAGGGAGACAAAAGTGCATTGATTATATTGAAAATTAAGACCATTTGTTGGGTTCTCTGACTACCTGAAGTACATCTTGTCGACACATCGTAGCTTGATCCTCAAGAATTGTCCCGTCAAAGTTTGTGTGCACGAGTTTTTAACTGGTTAAATATACGATGCAGGGGAAGGGGGGGGGTATGTGAAAGGCACGTTCAATGACGATGTTTTTGTCATAATCTTGAGACGTTTCGGATATCAACAATGTTAAGTTTGTGTTTCTGTAATCTTACATTATATATACCAATTAATTCAATTTTATGTATTTGAACCCAACCTCTTTCTGTAGGTAATGTAAAATTACAATTAGATAATTAAACGGACACCCAATAAACATATCCGTTAATTGAGCTTATTGAGAGGGATTCATCTATGTGTTAATGCACAATCACGGGGGTGGAACCCCATATGAATCTCAAAAATGAGCATCGGTAAAAACGATATGTGAATTTCCGCTGCACCAGATGTGAAGCATAACACCAAATGTGACTGGAAAAATAGGCCGATCGCAGGGTAAGTTTTCATCTTTTTAAACATTTATATAAAATTCAATCCTTTTTTTAAAGAAAATCGAAATGTGATTCTATCCTCCTGACTCTCCTCTATATTACCCCTTGTTGTTTTGGATTTCTATGCAGTATTCATCGAGATATTCTTTCCGTCGTGGGTTCTGGTGTGTCCAAAACATGCAATATGAATGGAGAAAATGTCACTAAACGCACTCAAAAAACAGAGATTTTACGAAATCTCACTACAGGTCGATGCTAAATATTCAAACAAATCCTGGTTTAAACATTTATTGAGATTTGGCTACATACAAGGGAATCACTGCTCAAAATTACATTTGAGCTCCAGATGTAATGAAGATATTCATAAGTGATGTAGAAAACCATCTACAAAGCTACGGGCCACTTCCATATAATCATTGAATAGCCAATGTATAGAAACAATATAGGTTTTGCATCTTTGGCTGGAAGTTCAATTGTTACATTAGTGTATTTGATTACCACAGTGACAGAGCTTACTAGCTTATGCTAGCATTAGAAATACTAAAAGGCCCGAGTACATGAAAATGTTAATGCAGAGCGGATAGTACTCTGATGATAAACAATTCCCTAATAAATAAACTGTAACTTGGACAAACCAAATTGAAAATATTAAACTTTGTAAAGCTATCGTGTCATATAATATGTTTCTTTAATAATGTTTACATTCATAGAAATAACTACAACTTTATTATTCCACAAGTTATAGTTATAGCGACAGACTGTTATGTGTAAATATCATGGCCTGATGCGACATCGAAGGTTTTTCTTTACAGAATATGGGTCGAGAACTTTGTCTGTAAGGAAAACACGAGATGCCGCCCCAGGTAATGATATTTCTACATAATAGTCGAGTTCGATGTATTATAACTGTTTTTTTTATCGTATGATAAACAGAAATGAGAATTTTAATAAACATAAAATTTCAATTTATGATTGGCTTCTCTCCATAAATTAAATTCCCCACCCGAAACCTCGGTTACTTTTTATGTAACGTGTCAATTACCGATATTGTAAACCTCTCATGACATGAGCCAATCAGAAGTGTTTTGGGTGTTCCTGATTGGTTGGATGACCAAAGACACAGAAAAACATTGCTGTAAATAATTGGGACGCGCCAGTACTACGTACACTAACCGCCGTTTCATAAGCATTTAAATGGCATGCCAAAAGATGGATTTTTAAATTGATATCAATAAGTCTATTATTAACGATTAATGTTATTTCCTCGGGGACTTGAAATGGATAATATTGCAAGTAATGCTATTCATGAAAATATTCACAGAGGCAGTGCCTCCTAGAGCAAAATAACATGAAAAAAAATTAAAAGGTTTATAAACAAGTACGTCCATGCACCAGACAAAACTTTATGCAAACCAATTTCCACATTACATATCTCTTTAATAAATTTGTTTTTTGTGTTGTTGTTGTTTTTTTCTTTTCTTTCTTTTTTTTAGGTGGGGGGGTTGGTGGGGGGGAATTCAGCCTAAAATTTGGTACCGTCCAGTGACCCATGTGCACTATGCGTTATTGTCAATTGAGCGTGCTACTGGCGTATAGCAGTTGAGAAGTATCAAAGAAAATCACTGCACCACGTGATAACTGTATTTAATAGATGTTCACTCACAAACACAAATATTTGCTTGCTGGTTTCTATGCAGTGATATACAAGTAAACCTTCTCATAAGAATTGTCCCATAATAATTATTCTACTCAAGTTCGCGTAAACAACGCAAAATCAAATGAATATTTTAAATGGAAATGGTATCTTTCCTGTGAATTGCATTTTCTGCAAGAAATAATAACTTTTTGGTCATGTTTTACTCAGGCATGCGTTGAAATGGAATTTGTTTATTTTAGCGTCTTTTGATCAATTACAAGCCAATACACCAGAAATAAGAATTTGGAAAACACCTATCTGCGATAGTTTTGTCCGTCTTCCATACTTTGGTTTGGAGGTTTCAATAATAGTTTAAATGAACGCTCTGTCTGTTTGTGTCAAACAAAACTTATTATTATTTGAGATACACAGTTTTATTAAATGATTATATCTTTTACAGGTCATGAGTTTGCGAAAACGGGAAGAGTGTGGCATCTGTGGCAAAGAATATGGCAAAAGTAACAAAAGCCGGCATATGAAGAGACATAATGATGTTGATAAAGCTCTGAGTTGTCATGTATGTGGGAAATGTTTCTCACAAAACTACTACTTAAAACGCCACATTGATGCTGTACACGCAGAGGCAAATAACCATAATTGCGATGTTTGCAATCAGGCTTTCTCATACACTTGGCAGGGATGTATTATTCTGATCAAACTTTGGACTTAAATTATGCATATTCACAGAGCTTTTAAAGTGTAGTAATGATGTAGTCAGTAAGTCCGAAATTCGGATAAAAATGAGAAGTGTCATATGTTTTGAAATGTCTTGAAATGAGACATTCTGCATTTGGTTTAATTATCCTTTCATAATTAATTTTATATATATAGTGTTCTTTAAGTACCGTTTATATTCATACGGGCCTGCATCTTACGTATTGACTCTAGTTTGTAATTATCTCTAAAGGGACTAAATCAATTATTGCAGGTTAAACACCACAAGAGTAAAGAACACCGAATTGGCAAGAGATGGGAGTGTGAAAGATGTAAGAAGGTGTTCTTCATTCGTGGCAATTACAAGGTCCATGTACAAAAATGCTGTACAGTAATGGGTCTCGGGATCGAGTCCCTTGCCAGGTGTGTAGAAAAACATTTAAGAATAATGATTCTCTCAGATTTCACACTCGGACGCTTTGTTTGCGGTGTTTGTGGGAAGTGTTTTAGTAGGAGGAGCAACCTTGATCGTCATGTAGAGGCCAGTAAACACGAAGAATCATAAACTAAAATCTATCTAAATTTGAGAGGAAATTATTATAATTAATGATGAAAGCGATGTCAAAAATTGTGCCAACATGGAATGTTGAAAATGTGCAACTGTCTTAGGGATAACGTGATTTTTTTTTGTAAATCATTTTTTTATTTTGAATGCGGCTTATCAAAATTGTATAAAAAATGTTGACATAATACGTTTACAGCATATAACCATATTCCTGTCGGCCATATTTCTTTATATTTAGTTTTTATTGTTTCTACGACAAATTATTAGTTTTAAATTGTTAAAAACCGTGTGCCATACGTAAATGTCGTTTATCATTTTAATTAGTTCTGCTTTTTTCGGAGAAAAAAATAATAGAGGTATTGTTACAGTCATGCCTGCGTTCCGTTGCCGTCCGCAAACATTATCCTTCATCATAACTTTTCAAGTTCTTGGTGTACTGTTTTCATACAACAACTATTGGGACATGACCTTCAAGTAGGCTAAACTATATTTGGCCTTAGTTTATAAATGACACATTAAGTTTAAGTGTTCCTAATTTTTCTTATATGTGACTTTAACTTTCTTATTTTTAATCGGATTGTCTTCAAACTTAAACATAACAATTTTCTAGGTAAACCAAACAGACCTTGACCTTAACTCATAAATGACATTGACCTGTAAGGTCAAGTTATTGAATTTTTCTTTGTTTTTTGTTGTTGTTTTTTGCTGTAAGTGGCTTTAACTATGTTATCAATGAATGAAATTACTTCATATTAAGACAACATTTTTCAGAATGAAAACTACATGCATGTCGAATTCAAATTAACATCGGCTCAATTAACCGTGAAGGTTAATTAATGAACTTTCACTGATTTTTTTCTGTAATTGACTTTAATATCAATGGTGATATCAATGTATAATCTTCATACTTGGACAAAACAATCTATTCTATTCATACCTGGATTAAACAACTATTGTGACCAGACTGACATCTAGAATAATTTCGATATGACCTTTAAATGACCCTGTCAGTTAAACAATTGAATTTCGCTTATTTTTTCTAAACTTTGTCAATATTTTCTATACTTTGTCGTTCATTTATGGAAATGATATATACATGTATGTAACAAGTGTGACTTGACACATAAAATAAAAAGGAACATTTTTTCCCGTTAATTTCTATTTCCTAAAAGATTTGTTAAACTGGAATTTGTTTGCTTTTTTTTATATTAAAGTCGAGCGTTGCCACCGCTCAGTGATTGTTTTAACAAACTTTTGTGAAAATAATTCACTCATTTTTTCCATTTATTATACATGTTATTGCTTTACAATAAATCTGTGATTTTTAATGCATATAAGTCTTTCATAGGTTACAATGGACACATGCGTTCTATTACCAGTCTATCTGATGAACGTTTATTTAAGTACAATGATACATTGAAAAACGTAAGATATGTATCTGACAGACTGTCAAATACTAGTAGAATGCTCGGATAATTTGCATGACTACACTGCCACTCAAAAGACAAATGTGCCTTAATATTGTGATTTTTTAAAATATGTTTTTCTTAGTAATAAAAATTATTTATGCATTAATAATATACACTTGTTTTTTTTGTTGAAAACAACACCAAGTTGCTGTTTCCTCAAAAGCGTAATCATTCAAAATCCATTTACTCCATTCCTGTTAACAAATTCAAATTCAAGACCATGTATATAATTTGAACACTTTAATATCGTTATTTTCTTGCGAACACTTCTGGTCTTCTAAAGTCTCGATATTGTTTTTAATCATGTCTGTTAATGTCACCCTGTTAAAGCAAATTGTTATATTGGAGCATTCATCCGTTTTGTTGTATAAACGTTAGCTTCATTAACCTTATATCCGAACCGTGACCTTATTCTTCTTAAGCTTACATGCATCTCTCCACATATCTTTTGACAGCTGATATTGTGTAAGTGGACGCCCGTCAGAGCTTCGAACCATTAAATGATGAAATTCACCATCTGCTGCAGTTACAACCAAATCCAAGCCGTTACCTTTTAGCCCTTCTTTACATTTCTCAGTTATTTTTCGGGCAACTTCCATGTTCAGACTGTAACCTCGATAGAAGTACATGACTGGAAGAGCGTGTGGTTGTTCTTCTTTCCAGAACCTATCTAAGTCAGATAAAAGGTACACGACTACTTGAGAGGCAATTGTACGTTGCAATTCGTATGCGTCATTGATCGCCTCTTTTGTCATGATAAGATGCCTCTGTACGTCATCGTACGTGTAATCGTTTAATATACCTAATTTTAAATGCTGCTGCTGTTATGGAGGTGCATCTAATGTTTCTGTCGTCTCATGTTTACCTTTTTTATCTCTTCCTGTTTCCTTTTCTGGACTAAGAAAACCTTTCACCGACGGAAACTCACCTAAAAAACAACACTCTTTCACATATTTCTGGAATTTATCTTTCAGTAATTTCGAGCTCGATGAAAGCTTGGTTGGACACTTTGTATGTTCCTTATTATATGTTTCTTGAATCTCTAGAAACATTTCATGACACATGTCTCCGTTTGCTGGGACCTTAAACAAACAAAATAAGTGATTTGTATTATGAAATTCTAAATATGTTTTTTTTTGTAGTTTTAGTTGTTTTACGTTGTAGCAGCAAAACTGAAGTAATTGATAACTGTATTCCTAATAACTTTTGCGAAAACAGTATTTTGCGTTTTTCATATGGCTGGCATTTAAGCGGAAATAAACTTTAGCGCAATCATAGTGACAGCGAACTTCACAAATATTAAGCCGCTAGGGATAAAGCGCATATATATGACTAATGCAGATATCACAATTACGTTTCCGTATTTGTTCACTCTATACCCGCAAGACAAGACTGAGGTCTACAATATTGACAAAATCATTAAGATTTTACATTTAAACAATGTAAATGACCATTCTTACGTAATTTTTTGATACCAGAAAAATGAAAATTCATTCACTTCAAATGGCTTAATTTTTTGAAAATAATGTATTTTTTATTCAAAATCGTAACTTCGAATGAAATAATCGTGTATTTTATGATTTTCATTGATTTACATCTGAAAACAATTTCATTGTTTGAATTACATAAATTCTAACCGTTAATAATAAACAGAAAAAGATTATCTATTTGTCATTTTACATGTAACAAACAATGTTATATAGTAGCCATTTACTGCTTTTTTGGTCATGCAACACTTATTGCCACAATGACTGAAACACTTATTTCCACAATGAAGACTGTTAGATTTCTACAATGAAGACTGTTAGAAATAAAAGGAAAAAACGAGTTAATGATATCTGGATGAATACAAAATATATTTTGTCATTTGATTGATGACACAGAGATCAGAATAACACAATGTCAGTTAATCAATAAAGTTAATCAATGTGACGTCAATTTTTTTAACTTTAAATAGTGTGGCTTTCTATGACAATAACTTTTAAGTATAATGCTTAACATTGTAAGTAAAAATAAAAAAAATACGTTTCATAATAACTAAAAGACTTTTTTAAATCGTTACCGTAGATAACCGATAAAATTTCAGCAGATTTTGTTTTAATGTTTGGAATGCAATAACGTTGGTAAATACAATATCGAAAAGCACTTACATATCAGGTTAAACAATGAAACTTTAATAAATCACCTTATATAAGGAGCAGGCAGTGTCGGTCCAACACATGTACAAGGTAGAACTTGTATTTAGAACATAACTTTCAAGAACAGTTTGTGGTATGTATCGAGCCGGTTCTTCTTCATGTAGCGTTGATTGATATATTTTTTCCATCGGAGCCTTGCCTTCGAACGCGTATATTGCTTTTCCTTTAGAGTTTCGAATACTCCCATCTGGAGATACTATAACATCATGTGTCTTGTAATATCCTTCCTCGTAATACATAAATCTGGAAATAAAAAAGGTAAGATTGCTATTTGGTGAATTTCACTATCACTTCCGTGCTGCATTGCAGTTTTCTGAAATTGATTGGGTTCGTTCGTCTGCCTACCATCAACAACTGTTTTATAATGATCTTTTTGTTTCTTTAATGTGTCACAGCCCAGAGCTTGATAAGCAGTACTTCCTGTAACTTTCATCGTCTTTCTATCTGCGAACCATTTCGTTGATCGTTGTTTTATAATTGATGTATCAGTGTGGTCAATATTGCTGGGTAATTTATCAACATCATTCAACAGAAACACATTTTCTTGACACCTGAGATCAATGGTATCTGAAACAACAAACAAGTTACCAACGCCATTTAAACAAGCTCCTGTTCTGCAAACACTTTGCAGTATTTTTAAGGTTTTTTCCATACAGTTATCGATTTTCCAAATAATTGTCATTTGCAGATCAATGGAGAATGCGTATTTGGATTTCATCCACTCTTTGCCACCTTGATCCTTTAACCTATTCAAAGCATACTGCTTCCCTTTTCTTAAACTTCGCAACCCTTTAAGACTTGTCGAAAACATCAAAATTTCGGTTAAAATTGCAATAAGGCCAGTTTTTCTATCCATTGGTGTGTTCTTTACTACGTTGGTTTCATTCTGGATTTCTGAAAATTGCAAAGTTGCTCTTTCAATCACACTATCTTGCTCAATCCTTCTAGCTCGACGTTGTGAAAGAGTTTGGCCTGTCTCGCAACCTAGTAAGTCAACATCGGCTCCTCTCTTCATTTTTTTACCGTCTAGCATTAACACATATGACCCTTGACTTTCACTTTTCTCAGCTTTATATTTGATCATTTCAGTTAAAATACCTGGCTTAAAACTTTCAGGTAGATTATCAACGAGCGGATTATAGTTTTGTAGCACTTTTAGATCAGGGCATGGGAAATTTAGCTTTGATGTCTCAGGTCTATTAGCTTTTTCGCCTCTTAGCAACAACGTGTCGTTTCTTAACCCTGACATGAAGCGCAAGAATTTTCCACCAAATAGTCGTTTACCTACCCAGTAGAATTGAAGGCATTGATTTGAATATCTCATAGATCGAGTGTCTTCTAAGCTATACCATTTCACAAGTCCACCCACAACAGAAAACATATGTTTTTTAAAAGGGAATGCTTTTGCACGGACAAGCCTGAAAAACTTTTCTATAACCTCTAGAAAATCGTCATTTCCACTTGACTGCAACTCTGCTACTACATCTGGAAGCAGACTTATTAGCCTATTGGATATGTCTGCGTATTCAAGTTCATTAGATATGTCAACTGGTAATTGCTTTACAACACTCTCCACTGAGTCAATGTTTTTGCTCTCTGTGGCTACATAGTCTTCGGACTTTTCTAGTCTATTGAATATATCAACTGGCCTTTGCATCACATCCTCCTCTGCCCCATAATCATCTATCTCATTTGCTAAATCGTTAAGTATCTCAGGTGGCATTTTGAAAAAGGAGCAACCCATGTCATCCATAATGTCTATCTGTTCATTGCAACTGATTTTATTTATCTTTGCAAATCCTTTCTGTGGAGAACATTTCATGGGACTTAATAGTCGTGAATTGAATATTAATCGTTTTTTCTTTGAATTGGGAAAAGTAATACGTGCACTTTCTGGTGAATTCTTGGACTTTGGAGTCTGCGATACGCGGAATCTTTTGACACATGGAGACAATTCAAAAGGCGAAAAAGGAGATGAAAGCGCTGATGACTTCCTCTTTTCACGATACACGTGACGTTTTATTCTAGAAAGTTTTAAACCTTTCCTTTTTGTGCCTAGAAAACGACCCAATTTCCTGAAAATAACAAAAGAAAAGTAACGAATTACGAAAGTGTTTTTAATTTACAGTTTCCACTGAAATAATAGTTACAAAGCGGAGAATAAGTTTATTGATCTTTTTGCGTACATGAACATTTTCAGGAAACAATCTATGTGCATTATGAGCTACGCACGTCCGCTCAATACGGTTAAGATATGTTAAAGTTTCTTTAAAACCATTCAAAGAATTACAGAGCAGGCATAAAATTCAGATAGGCATTGACCCATAATTGTGACTGTGGGCATGAAGTGAACCATGTAAATATTCTGCAGGGACGTTTCTTAATGTGGAAAATAAATATGCAAATCTTCTTTGATCTTTTTTTAAAAGTTTATCACTAACTTTCTTACAGCATCATAACAAATTCAAACACGCTTCACATTACTCCCCTATTAAGCAGACAGTGCAGTCGAGTGAATAATTAATTAATTAATGCATGGTGGCATAAAAAGGGAAAATTGCAGTACAAACGACGTCAATAAGTCAAAATCAGCCAGGCCTTCCCACCATATCTACGTATTTTCAAAACCTTTCGTATGCAGAATGTCTTATATCTCTTTCTATATGGATACTATGTTATTCAAGCTCGTCTCGTGAAAATGTGTCTTTTTCGAATAATAGTATTTATTACAGAATGATACACAATAGAATGAATTGTAGATTACTGTATGAAAGTGATGCGTAATTATGTTGCTAATCTTTATGTTATGCACATATGAATCTCTTCAGCACATCTGGAGCTCAAATGCAATTTTGAGCAGCGATTCCCTTGTATGTAGCCAAATCTCAATAAATGTTTAAACCAGGATTTGTTTGAATGTTTAGCATCGACCTGTAGTGAGATTTCGTAAAATCTCTGTTTTTTGAGTGCGTTAAGTGACATTTTCTTCATTCATATTGCATGTTTTGACACACAAGAACCCACGACGGAAAGAATATCTCGATGAATACTGCATAGAAATCCAAAACAACAAGGGGTAATATAGAGGAGAGTCAGGAGGGTAGAATCACATTTCGATTTTCTTAAAAACAGATTTGAATTTATATAAATGTTTAAAAAGATGAAAACTAACCCTGCGATCGGCCTATTTTTCCAGTCACATTTGGTGTTATGCTTCACATCTGGTGCAGCGGAAATTCACATATCATTTTTACCGATGCTCAATTTTGAGATTTATATGGGGTTCCACCATCGTGATGTAATATTTTTGTAATTGTTATTATCATTTGTTTCTACTTTACACATACTTATTGTTCATTTGATAATTACTTAACTTCCCCCTCTAGTAAAACTGGACCTATACCATGACGGTGTGACGTAAAACCCAATTAAACAAACAAACAAACAAAGACACTCCAGTCTGGTGCCCAAAGTCCAAATCGTAAGGCAATTGTGTGACGTGATAATTAAATGTTGCGATTTCCGTCAATGGCAAAATCAGCTGAATATGCAGTAGAAACACATGCGACAATAATAAAAATATCAATAGATGATTTGAACTTTTAAGGTAGACCATGGGTAATGCATTTACTCCACTTTGAAGAGTATTCAAAAAGGCAAGAATCACTTGTCAACTACATTGAAATTGAGGGGCGTGGGTTCAATCCCAAGAAGGGGCAATTTTTTGTCTTTCCGGTTTTTCTTTTTAATAAGAAATGGTATTATATATTATATTTTCAAACTACCTTTTATATACGGCCATATTGTATAGCCTGTTTAAATCTTTATAAATAATATGAGTCTCTCGAAAACACCATGAACATGTGTTAACATTATGCTTGTATAACTCATATTCCGTGATTCAAAAATATATGCACGACCCTGCCATGCCGCTTTTGATTATACAGAAATCGGCATTGCATTGGTATAAATGTGTAACACGTGATAACGTGTAACATGTAAATGTCTGACACATGTGACATTTTGTCTGGATTCAGCACATTTTTGAATTCCCTGCACACCGCTTAATTTCCTTTCAAATTTTATGACTCCCAGTTTCCACCAGGTCTTCTATGGTCCGGGTTGTCAAATGCATGATCCCTAATATTAACTTGGAAATACAAATATACTTCTCAACATTTGCTTGGAATACTTTTTGTACAGTGCGTTACTTTTGTATATTTGTAATTTATATGAAAATTGAAGGAAATTAATTAAATATAATTAGTTAGAAAAATAATTTTATGAAAATAAGTGTTCCTTGACGTGTGTCTGTTGCAGAAAGAATGTGCTGGATGAAAATCAACACTTTGGAGATGACATAGTGGAAAAAAATCTTGCAAATCAGGAAATGGTTGACGTAGGGCGTTTAATATCGAGTATGATGTCCGCGGGCATCGCCGCCGCATGCTGCTGATGAACCTGCGACCTTGTGATGTTGAATCTAGGCCCATTACTGTATGACTGCATGTCTTAGCTCCTGAATTATTGTTGGTTGGGCGTGGCGTGAAGAAATGGCTATCTGCAGCATTTTCTAAGCAGGCTCGATTGGATTTAAATCCGGGGACCTCGCAAGCCAATGCGGGCTAAAGTTGCCTCCTCAAGATATCGGTTTGCGATGAGAGCACTGTGTACACGGGCGTTGTCGTCAATAAAGAATGAAATCAGGGCTGACTGCGCCAGCTAACATGCGTTACATGAACGTCTAAGATTTCATTGACATACCTTACTGCCGTCAGTGTACCGTTTTCAATGATGAGTAGGTCCCTTTTCCCCTTAGCGCTTATTCCCGCCCACACCATGACTGAACCCCCGCCAAACGGTCGTGCTCTGCAACGCATGCTGAAGCTAAGCGTTCAGTTGGAATTGTCTAAACCCTAGCCCGTCTGTCCGTGAAATCCATGCAAAACCTTGACTCATCAGTGAAGAGACCCGGGGTCCAATCATTAACTGTCAACGTGACGTGAATCTGCGCCCATTGCAAAAGCTCTTGAATATGGCGTCAAAGGAATATGAACTGCTGGCCTCCGTGACCTCAACCCAGCATCATTCAACCTGGTTCTAACAGGTTGTGTGATAACACGCACACCAGTTGCATTCTGGAAGTCGTTACGTAAGGTCGTTGCGTTCGAGGACCGTTCGCGCCTAGCCTGAAGAACAATAAATTAGTCCTGGGCTTGAGTCGTTGAACGTGTCGACATCCGGCGTGGCCCTGCAAGACATTTCCAGTCATTTGGAATCGGTTCCACATAATGGAAACAACGCTCTTGGATACCCCCCAAGGACATGGGCAACGTGCCTTTGTGAACGGCCACCCTTTAACATTCCAATATCCCTTTTCATCTCATCTTGATTTAGAAGACGTCTAACCTGTCGATTTACCATAGTTTGTTAATGTCTAACACATTTTTATAATATAACGAGAGAAGTTTTTCTGCTTGTACACGTTTGAGTGAAAGCACATGGCCATAAAACACCAAAATGTCCATGGGTATGCTTTTCCATGTGCTTATCATGCAAGGTGTACATGACAAATCGACAACTGAAGAACACGATTATGAGGTCCCCGTACAGGTTTATCGTTAGCGGCAATATGACTTTTATATGATGATAATAGGACTGAAATAAGCAATGTCAAAAAGGTGGTCCTAAGCAAATTTTGAGTAGAATATATATAATGATAAAGGGCACTGTATATGTTCCTACTTTACTGCCTATTTCAACTGGAATGGTGTATTCGCACACACACACCCACACACACACACACACACGCACGCACGCACGCACGCACGCACGCACGCGCGCACACGCACACACACACGCACAAATACTTGATACTTAGTAATAACCCATTCTAAATTGTTGAACGCGGATTATTCTAGGATAATTTCTGCCAAAGGAATTTTCAAAGGAAGGAAAATGAAAGAGGAACTCGGATATCTATTTTTACGAGCGTATATATAATAACATTGGTTTAAACATCAAATAAACATGTTTCTCAGATGTCAAAGTAAGACAAAGGTTGTACTTAAATGACAAGTGCGTTACGTCAAGTCAAACCCTCAAAATATACATAAATGGTATCGGTCTCAACGCGCTGCGTTGCAATAGAATCCAATGCCGTTCTGCGTTGAAAACATTTTTTGTCAACCATTGATCAGTACCAGTCCTTGGGTTCCATGGCAGACTCAGTTATTCAGAAGGCTTACGCCAGGTTAATGTTCCTTTTCCGTTAGAAAGATTTACTTACACAGCATACTATCTATCTGTCTGTCTGCCTGTCTGTCTGTCTGTCTGTATGCCTGCCTGCCTCCCTCCCTGCCTACCTACCTACCTACCTACCTACCCACACACCCACCTACCTACCTTGCTGGTCCATTCTCATTAATGAATTTGTAATTTATGAATCGAGCATACAGTGCAACCTCTCATGGCAAAACCGCTTGGGTAACACATTTTTTAGTTGTTGCTGAGATGTTGCTTTTGACAGATTGAAGATTTTGTGATGTTCAATTCAAGATTTGAGCATTTACAAACTGATTTAGATGTTAAATGCTGTGTAGCAGCCGTAAACTGTTGACCCTACCTTGATCTCATTGTTGTCACATTAATCAAATTAAATGTTTAGGATTGAGTCCCGCTTGAAAGTGCTTGGGACTATAGGGCTGTTGCACTTTTCATTTTCTAGCATTAAAAGGAAACTGAAATTGTCCACTATTTGTTGTAGTTTATTTATGCTCTCGAGAGAATCCCCTATCCTGATTTTTGGAAAATGCGTCTACAAATATGGTAGGTGATGTTTTTTATACAGTTTGACACTGTTAAAAAAAAAAGAAACTGCTTATTGTTCCACGGAAAGATTTGGAACAGTTCGTACACATGCATTAGAAATGTTTCAAAAATGATTCAATTAAAATTTTGCGCTTTATGATGAAAAAAATCTACCATACTTAAAATAACGAAACATATTCGAACACTTATTTCCCTACCTTCTTTGGTGGTTCTGCATTTGTCTGTAATATTTCCGTTTCCAAGAGATCAAGGTGACAAACACTACTTAATTTCACAGATACAGTGGTACAAGATCATGTGACCACTTCTGTAACGAATGTCTTAACGTTTTCGGTTGATAGGTATTATTATATATTTGTTGGTTCAATACTTTCATACTCGTCAGAAGTTTTGGCTTAAATAAGTATAAAGACATTGAACGTTTCCACATAAGAAATGGTTAAACGATCTTAAAGGCCTTTTATGCCCCAGAAATGCTTTCATTTTTATTTCTCAAAATCTGTTTATTTTTTGTATTATTTTACATTTTCCAATAAGTTACTTTTTGGCCTATTACCTGAGCCATCTTCTTCTGTTGTTTTTTTTTTGCAATTATTTTAGGTGATTTAGTTTTTTGTATGGAAGTAAAAGTACTACTTTGTTCACAGTTTTGTACTTTTTATGACATATTATTTTACATTTAGCTGTTTTTTCTTCACGTAGCACAACCACCTTACATGCTCTATAACCATTATATAAACGGTATAAAATCATATTCCAGCTTTATAAAGAAGTAAATATTTAGATAATTTGCCGTATAATGTTATATATAATAGAATCTACATGTTATGCTAGTTTATATGAATAATAAGATTGATATCCTCTTTTTATTTCCAGATATGTTATAATAATTAAATTCCTGTGTATATTGATAAATTGATAATACTAAGACAATATAAGTTTACGTAAAGTTTGTAAGAAAAGTTTATTCGTTATAGAATTGGAGACAAATATTAGAACATGCCCTCTTTGTACAGTGAAACAATCGATACAATTTGTTTTACAAACAACAATTTTGAGAAACTTGCAAAAAAACAAGGAGTTCAGTACTCGGGGCACGATTACAAAACACAAAACATAAATAAATAAATAAAAATAAATAAAAAAATTGTTGTCTATCACAAGAACTAGAAAACTCACGAAACTTATTGTTCTGACTAAAATAGGTCTAATAAATGTTGAACTTCAATTTTAAAAAGACATGTAGCTCCTATTGTTTTTAATTTTTATAGTTTATATAAACTGCTTAAATATTTAACTTAAAAGTTTTTATAATCGAGCTTCTTATTTTAATTGAAAATAACAAAAGTAAGGCAATAATAAATTTAAATTCAATAATTCAATAATTTATTTATTCTAAAGTAAGGACATAATAGAATTTCAGTGTCACCAAAAACGCTTTAAATTTTCACAAAGTTCTGCGCAGATCTCAACAGAATTTCCTCAAAGGCAGCATTTTTTTTACCTCACTCAAGGAATGCATTGCACGTCATTCCTATGCAGCCATTTTACGCTTGCGTAGGACCCGGCTTTTAAAATGTTTTGGCTGATAATATCCGTCTGCTTCTGTTATATTTGCAATCACATAAAAATATTTTAAAATGACGAAAATTAAATGATTATAATACTAAGAATTATTTTAAAGTCTTTACTTGTGCGTTGGTAGTATTATCACTTTAAAGGAACTTAATATACACCATAGTGTAGAAAAATTATTTTAAAGTAAGGATATAATAGAATTTCCGAGTCATAACGCTTCAAATTTTCACAAAGTTCTGCGCAGATCTTAACAGAATTTCTTCAGATGCAGCATTTTTTACCTCACACAAGGAATTCATTGCAAGGCATTCCTTTGCAGCCATTGTAAGCTTGCGAAGGACGCTGCTTTTAAAATATTTTGGCTGATTAAATCCGCCTGCTTCTATTATATTTGGAGTCTCTAAATGTCTGTTTAAATGACGAAAATTATATGATTATAACACGTAAGATTTTTTTTATAGACTTTACTTGTGCTTTGGTAGTGACCAGTATTATCACTTTAAAAGAAATGAATATACACCATTGTGTAGAAAATATTTAAGGCGCAGAATGTTTTCAGTTTTTTAGTTACTTTAGAACCGATTTCTTATTCAGTCAAATTCACAAACGCTACTCAATGCAGTATGACATGACACATCGTTCCACTTTTTCCGTTTTTCACTGTTGAAATATGTACTGCCAGGTACGCCTATGCAATTTTGGTTGCCACGGAGATTATTTGGCTCATTTGTTGCCCAGTTTTCGAAATATTCATCAACTCTGCTCCCATCCTCCCAAATGAAAATACGCTCATTTTCAATAACTGTTGCTCCAATCCATATACTTTTTTCAAACGCTGAAACAGAAACATTAACATATTGATGAATACGAGAGAATCTATTGGTTTTAACATTAACATATAATGCATTTAACAACACGTCATTTATAGCCTATAAAATTAACTAATAAATTATTCAGCTTATTCTTGTAATCTTATTATGCGATAAAATGTTTAAAAAATGCTAACCTCCAAGTTTGTCTATCAATGCATTTTCTTCCTGTGACTTTATGTCTAAAAGATGTCCCCCAAGCTCCGAACAATGATTCTTAAATGTAACAAATACTTCCTCAATAAATGAAACAATATATTTCAAGATATACTATGCTCAAAGTTGATATTTGAAAATATTGATGATTGTTACACAGTCTTTTTGAA